>NW_021229861.1:0-8474 GCF_002162155.2 Triticum dicoccoides | reverse complement strand
TCTCTCTCTCTCTCTCTCTCTCTCTCTCTCTCTCTCTCTCTCGTGTTCTTGAGGTGATACGATATTGATGTATTGCGAGCTTTGCTATTATATTTGGATCCTATGATGTTTTCTCCCCCCTCTACTCTCTTGTAATGGATTGAGTTTCCCCTTCGAAGTTATCTTATCAGATTGAGTCTTTAAAGATTTGAGAATACTTGATGTATGTCTTGCCGTGCGTATCTGTGGTGACAATGGGATACCACGTGATTCACTTGATGTATGTTTTGGTGCTCAACTTGCGGGTTCCGCCCATGAACCTATGCATAGGGGTTGGCACACATTTTCGTCATGATTCTCCGGTAGGAACTTTGGGGCATTCTTTGAGGTTCTATGTGTTGGTTGAATAGATGAATCTGAGATTGTGTGACGCATATCGTATAATCATACCCACGGATACTTGAGGTGACATTGGAGTATCTATGTGTGAAATTAGGGTTTTGGTTGATTTGTGTCTTAAGGTGTTATTCTAGTGCGAACTCTAGGGCTTTTTGTGACACTTATAGGAATAGCCCAACGGATTTATTGGAAAGAATAACTTTGAGGTGGTTTCGTACCCTACCATAATCTCTTTGTTCGTTCTCCGCTATTAGTGACTTTGGAGTGACTCTTTGTTGCATGTTGAGGGATAGTTATATGATCCAATTATGTTATTATTGTTGAGAGAACTTGCACTAGTGAAAGTATGAACCCTAGGCCTTGTTTTAACGCATTGCAATACCGTTTACGCTCACTTTTATCACTTGCTACCTTGCTGTTTTTATAATTTCAGATTACAAATACCTTTATCTACTATCCATATACCACTTGTATCACCATCTCTTCGCCGAACTAGTGCACCTATACAATTTACCATTGTATTGGGTGTGTTGGGGACACAAGAGACTCTTTGTTATTTGGTTGCAGGGTTGCTTGAGAGAGACCATCTTCATCCTACGCCTCCTACGGATTGATAAACCTTAGGTCATCCACTTGAGGGAAATTTTCTATTGTCCTATAAACCTCTGCACTTGGAGGCCCAACAACGTCTACAAGAAGAAGGTTGTGTAGTAGACATCACTGATGAAATTCCTTCAAGTTTTAGACAGGCGGTCAAGAAAGAGTGAGGATGTTGAGTTCAAGTAACTCTTATGTGTGGCACCTGATAGGTGGAGTTGTTTACTTTCACACACATCTGTGATCATTATGTGATGGGACTGGATGGATATTCCGAAAGTTGGGAGCAGAAACTAGAGTAAAGAGGAACTTAATTTTACTCGGGTGTTGACTGTGATCATGAAAAGAAGAGACGTCAAGTTGTAGGTGGAGTCAAATGGATTCTTTTGAATAGCGGAAGTTCTTATGAGATAGACTCAAGTCAAATATGCATGGAAGTTTGACACATGGATGAATCCAAAGTAGTGGAGAATATTCAGTAAGGTGGAGTTTGTTGGAATTGTGTTGAATATATAGTGTACAAGGTAGGATACAGCTGGACTTGTAGTTGTATTGTGTCTAGATAAGATAGGAGTTGTGTCCTAATATGACACTTGTTACCTAGGCCTCTTATATAATGAGTGGGTAGACATACAACGTAATCTACGTAGACATAATAGCACAGGCACGTGGAGCGAGCTGGCTGCATGTGCCGACGCCTGGGCAGCGGGGGTGCGGTATTGTAACAGTGTCATGCGGAGGAGCGCCTAGAGTTCCGCCCCGGGGATGTAGCCATGATGTTGAATCTCATTAACAAATCTCGATGTCATGCGTCATCTGATAGCTTGATCCTCGGATTATCGACTAGTACCTCAGATTAATTCTAACAATATTGTTGGGTTTAGTCCCACATCGGTTGTGGGAGGAGACAAAATACGAATTACACGGGTGGGGGTGTCCCCTCCTAATAGGCTAGTCTTTTGGGGGAAGAGGGCCCAAGACCTCTCATCAATCGGTGTAGCTCTCTGGTTGGGCCTAGTTGAAGCATATGAGTCAGAAACGCTGGTGTTAGCCGACCTAGGATTGTGTAACAATTGGTATCAGAATTCAAGTGGCCAGAACAAATCTCGTTAGACTCACGGGTGTTCGGTCATGGTTGGTGGGCTAGAAACGCTAATATTAGCGGACCCATGGTAACCAAAGTATGAGGGAAAGAATTTTGGGTTTAGTCCAACATCGATTGTGGGAGAGGACTGAACACGACTTATAAGGGTGGGGCTGTCCCCTCCTAACTGGCTAGTCTTTTGGGAAAAGGGCCCAAGGCTCTCATAAGTCGGTGTTGCTCTTTGGTTGGGCCTAGTTGACGCATGTGGGCAAGAAAACCTAATGTTTGCGGAGCTGAGATTGCATAACAATTCCGAGAATTTCCAATGAGAGAAATGCATGAATGACGGCTCTTCTACTAAGCGGAGAGAATCAGGGTGTATTTGTCGAGTTGTATAGGCAGTCTAGTAGTGAGTAGTTCACTTGACAAGGTTATGCGCAGTCGCGCACTGATTGTAATCCGGTGTATGGGGTTCTTTCCTATCTCTTCTATATGTATATGATACTCATACTTGTGCGTATTCTCAAGAAAAAACTAAATAAACTAAATCAAATAAACAAAAAGTACACGAACTAAATCAGACGGCATAAAGCTAGGAGAGATTTAGTCAATACCCTTTCGGATGAGGATTAGCAAATGCTGACAAAACAATATGGAGAAACATAACCAAAATACGTAAAATAACTTGCAAAAAAGCACATACTACAATTGAAGTCCGCGTATGTAAGGCTCAAAGAAACAAACTCAAGAAAACAGTGCCTAAATTGCAAAGGCACCCTTCTCTCAAAAGATCACATGAGGATTGGTTTTCCACGGTAGGGTCTCACACACCAATTCACTAATTGGGGCATTGCGCATCTCATCATAAGAATCACGCTAGCGCCGCATGTCATACATAGTGATTACAACGATGACCTTACTAAAAGATGGTCACAATGTTATTGTGGCATCTTTATTACAGCAAAGCCATAGATAGTACTTTAGCATAGTTTACAAGAAGCGGAATACAATAGCAGGGGCAACACGGGCTTGGAGCAACAAAGTCCATAGGGAACAAGTGGGAATCACTCCTAGCAAACAAATAGTACGACCTCATGCTGAGTACTATAAATGTACTTACAAGATAACCAAAGTACTTCTGTAAAGGATGCTGAAGTGCCAGTCTACTGGGGGCATCACCAATTGAGGTCAAACCCCTTCCCATCTCGCACATGGCAATTGTAGAGTCGAGTTGAGAATTTGAGATTGACCCAACAGGCCCCACAAAATCATCAACAAGGAAATCGACAGTGAGACATCGATAATTCTACAACAGCGAGTAAACCCTTAAGTAGTGGAGGTAGCAGAGGGCACAAAATGGTGACATCCCCGATTCCTTGTCATCACTTAATTGAACGACTGGAAGCATAGTCACATGGTGTTGTGTTTAACAACAGTGGTGGTTTTGAAAAGGTTGTTTCGAACTTGACCATGTAGACTTTACCGTATCTTTTGTGTAGTTGCTACTAATTAAGCCTTCACAATATATGCTGGAATTGACCTTATATGTTTGCTTCATTAACCTTAGTAGTTACTCGCCGTATCTAAACATGATGATTCTGGCATGACAACAAATTGAGCCCCATGTATCTTAAATGCTGGTGGCGACCAGTAATGGTAGCTGAATGAGTCATTTGACTCATAAATGGTGTCACCGCATAAAAAATGCCTTTGTGCTCGTTATTGCTCCCATGCTAGCCTAAATGATCCCCAAGGCACAATATATAATTCTACCATGCCAGCTAAATGTACCATTTAGCTCAAAATTGCCACCGTGACAGCTAAATGAGCCCTCTGGCTGAGAATTGCTGCCATGGCTCCTAAAACTGAACACAAAATGATATTGTGGCCGCAAATATGAGCCCCAACAATGAAAAGTTGTGGCATGCCTAGGGTTGATGATGTGTAATATTGCTATATGTTGTCATGTGCTATGTTTGCTATCTAGGTTGATATAGATCGAAGACGTCTTTCCTATGTACATATGTTGCTATATGTAATATGATTGGTGATGTATTTGTTCTCTTCATTACCCAAACATCCCAAATTTTCCACACCAGACCTATCAACATTGTTTCTTTTTTTATTTTTTTACTAGATAAATGACCGTGCGTTGCTACGGGAGCCAGACAATTTTCAATGCAGCAAGAGCAAAAAGAAAAATACATGGTGTTCTGAGATCACCAGACAATTTACCCAATCTTATAAATCATGTTGAGCCACATTAACATACATAAATATCAACTTTGCATAGCATACAATGTCAAAAGTTGAAATGAATTTTTTTGCTTCCTTATTTCATTCCAAAGTGGGAGTAATTGTTAGCAGGTCGAACTCAAAGTCCAAGAAATCCACATGCAATGAGATCTTATAAACCCAACCTCGGCAAAAGATACATAAATCATGAAAGTGATATTTTGTATGTACCTCAACATGTGCATTGAGCCGCTTTTGAAGTTTTGACTGGAGACCGTATTTACTTCAGTGAGGTGAAAACCCTGTAGTGATAAAAAACTAATGATGAAGATCATGAGGTAATAAATACATAATTTGTGGATGCACCATACATACCAAAATAACAAATTGTATCTTGACTACATGAATCTTATGCAACTGTAAATACACACACTTCCTCTTTGGTGGTGGTGCACCTCGTGGTGTGCTACTTTCTCTTTGCCCGATCCCATCCATGAAGGCCTGCCTCTAATAGAAATTTCATTAAGCCTAACACACGCACAAACAGAAAAACAAATAGGAAGATAAGATTGAGAGGAATATCGTTTGATTAACACACATAGAGATACAGGCAAGAGCAACAATTTGGTGGTAGCATCAGACATCACCAAAACAATATCCGGAAATTCCATGGATGCATCGCCAGGATATGGTGGCGTCCATCGTCGGTGAGATCACGCACTGTTTAGCATGTTGTGTCGACGAGGATTGGGGCGTTGCAGGTTGTGGCGGTTGCCACGTCCAGACCTTCCTTTCCACCTGCAACCTGATGAGGTGAGAGGGTCTTGGCGAGGAGATGGAGAAGATCGCTCATGCCTCTCCAAGGAAGACGCCGCTGCAAGAAGTCGCGAGAGAGATGGAGAGGTAGTACTATGTTAAAGATTTAGCTACCTATCACTAATTACCATATACTAGTCGTCAACCTGTGCATCTGCATGGGCTAGCATTATTTCATATATTATGCACAGATGATCCATTAATGTAGAAACAACACAAAAGAAATATTTTGACGTTATTAGGCATGCATTTCATGCTTAGCCAATATGGCCGAAGAGGATTTGTATTCCTTCAATCAAAATAAATAGTCTGTTGTGCACAACTATATGCACTACATATATTCTGGTTGTGTCATCAATCCTTGCGCTTGCATGATCCAGATTTTTAAATTTCAGATAGAATTTTAATATTAATCATAATTATGAAGGTAGCATGCAGTGATATAGTCCGGGCCAATTTCTATACAAAACAAAAGGGAATAGCTAAAATTTATGGTGGTGCAAAGTGAATTGAATAAATTGAATACTAAAAGTTTGCATTAATGGAAATCAACACTTAAAATCCATCAAGTGAAGTGACTACGACGATGGTAAATCCAGAAACGGGACTAGAAATCTCCGAGGTATTCTAATAGCAGTATTGTATATGTTGTGGTTAACACAATGAAAAACTAACCTGCGTGATTGTTTCATCTCCGCAACACAAAATAAAGCCTTCAAAGGTTGAAGTGTTGTCCAGTCCCTTCTTCATGTGTTTAAATATTGTTCCCCACTGTCCACGCTGGCGATTTGTCCATTTGGTACAATAAAGGAATGTTACAGGGATCTATGTAGGTTCTAAGAATATAGTAAGGTAACTACATGAAAGCTAATAATTGAAGAGAAACTTTCAAAGGGCGCGTCAAATGTTCAAAGTGACAACATTTTTCACGACATTTAAACACAAAAAAATTCCATCAATAGCAATGCCTCCAGGACATTAGAGAGATGTCGAACTGCTAATTTATATGACATAGCCGACGGAATCAAACATCATATAAAGAAGCTTCTCTAATTATATCGTAAGACTCCTGCTTGGAAAAGAAGAAAACCACAGAAGCTACATGAAAGTGGTGTTTCAGATCTCAAGCTTCATGGTACCCCATGAATAGTAAAAATCAAGAAAATTAGTTAAAAAAATCAAAATTCTGAAACTTTATGTGATTGAATATGAAAAAATGTTTTAGGTACTTGCATTTTTTTGTGTCTAAATAACATTCTAGGATATCATACGACTAATACCAAAATTGGATGTGAAACTTGTGTGCACTGTTTAACAGATCTTCGTTGTTGTTTTGTGTTCGTTGGATGTCATTTGGACACCATATTTTGCATGCACGTGAAATGTTCGGTAATTTTCCCCGCAAAAAAATTGAGATAATTTATTTTTACTATTTTTCTGATTGTACTGTTCATGGGAGTACCATGGAACTCGAGCTACACTACAACTTTCTGAAGCTACATATGGAAGACTGTACTAATGAGTAAAACAACATAGCAGACTATTTCTAGGTACATGACCTAGGTTTTAGAAAGAAGAACACTAAACATGATAATACAAAGCGTTAATGCTCCAAAACTCGTCAATTCTTGAACCAATTATGTTTACATCAAATTTAGGCTTCTACTAATACAAAACATTGGGACTAACTAAATCTGACAAACTGGAAGGTGGAGCTGGCAATCAGTGATCCAATTTCAAACCGCATCCGATGGGCCCTTAGTTGCCAAGTCGTTTAATTCGTCGGAAAATTCTCATGATACACACGTATCTAATATTGGATACTACAGAGGAAGAAATATATACACATAGAAGTCTTGCTCACAATTTCCCTTTGAATCACGGGTTGAAATGAACCAACAAATATGGTGCGGATATTAGAATGTAAACTCCACGAATTATCATATACCACTCGGACTTCTAGCTAGTGGGTACGATTGTTGAACTCAGGTAAGATATTTATGGTTATGGTTGAAGTAATGGAACACCATAGTGAGAATTCACAATAGTCAAAGGGAAAAAATGCTCCAATATTATACAGGTTAGGCTCCAACCCGATCAATGGTGCATGACGTTGCACTGGAAGCTGATTTCATGAAGCACGTTGAACCATCGATATATTTCATCGGATGGCCATAACCTGAAAAATACACATTTTGTGCGAATAACAAAGTTCACTAACACAGGAGTCAAGACAAGGTGTAATAGAAAAATGAAAGGCTAACAACTACGAAAATTTCTGACGAATGTTCCAGCCGAAACATGGAAGTAATTATGTCTTCTAGATAAAAAGAGTTAGTTATATTCACCATTCGTTTTCGGAAATTTTTTTATATTCACCATTGTTTTGTTATGATATTTACATGGAATCGCCTTTACAATGTAATGTACGTATTACTTTGGTCGTGTAATCCTGAAAAATATGAAAATTACACTGGACATATATCAAAGAGGACTTGCCTTGCTTCACATAAAAATTAGCTCAGTTTTCATTATGATCGTTTGCTGAATCGTGCTAGCCGTTGTAATCCATCGACATCAGCAGGCCATCCTTGAAATCTTGACGATGCCCCTTCATCTGCAAACCATTGTTGCGCTTGTATAATGGACAACTGCCATTTCTTCTACTCGGCGAGACGATAATAGTGACAGCCTCTATGGCTATCCTTTCTGATGCCCTAAGCGGCTAAGTGTGGATCATGACGGCAACAATTGCAACTTCGTTCCATGCATGTAGCAGTGCTCTTGGAACATCACGTAACTGAGCCCACATCAAACTTTAGCCTTCGTCCACAACTTTCCCCGGGATGCAGTCATAACAGAGAGCTACCAAGTAAGGAAAAAGTATGTACGTGTATATGGATGATATGGTGGTAGTAGCACCTACCTCATATGTCAGCAAGCCTTATAGCAATCAAGCTCATGGATCGGTAGTATGCATTCTTTGCCTAGAGATGCATCCATGAAATTGAAAATTCAACTTGTATGATATTAATTACGTGCTAACTGCAAAACTGCAAATAGGCTGCTATTCTGAATCCAGCGTACACTACACGGCTAATACGGCTACAGGTAAACTACCTGATGTAAATCGTGAACCCTAGAATTAAGCAAAGAGGGATTGGACAAACATACCCGGATGACAGGTCCGTTTGGTTTCTTCTTCTTCTTAGCATGAAAACAAACCAAGAGGGAGCCGGAGAAGATAGCGTTTAGACTGATTTGAGAATCGACCACGGAAAAAAAAAGAGGAGAACGCGGCAGCCGGGTCAAGCGGAAAGCACGCTGGAGGAGGCCTGTGGGGGAAGAGAAGGCGGCTGCAGCC
>NW_021229860.1:0-1612 GCF_002162155.2 Triticum dicoccoides | reverse complement strand
CTTGGACTATTACTCACTGTTTTGGGGTCCCGGAGCGATTTCCACGATTGACGCACCCTGGGGTGCGTTTATGTGTCGTTCACCAGCAATCCTAGTTTTGTTCGATTCTGGGCTCTTTCATGGAATATTACTCACTATTTTGTGGTCCCGGAGTGATTTCCACGGTTGACGAACCCTGGGGTGCGTTTGCTTTTCCGTCATCAACAGTCGTAGTTTTGGCCGATTCTGGCCCGTTTCATGGACTATTACTCAGTTTTGGGGCCCCGGAGTGATTTGCACAACTGACGAACCCCAGGGTGCGTTTACGTGTCGGTTATCAACACTCACAATTTTGGCCAATTCTGGTTCATTTCGTGCACTATTACTCACCGTTTTGGGGTCCTAGAGCGATTCCACGATTGACGATCCCTGGGGTGCATTTATGTGTCGGTCATAAACACTCGCAGTTTTGGCCCACTCTGCCCCGTTTCATGTACTATTACTCATTGTTTTGGGGTCCCAGAGGGATTTCCACAATTGATGCACCCCGGGCTGCGTTTACGTGTCGTTTACCAGCAATCCTAGTTTTGATCGATTCTGGGCTCTTTCATGGACTATTACTCTCCATTTTGGAGTCCCAGAGCTATTTCCACAATTAATGATCCCGGGGTGCGTTTATGTGTCCATCATCAACACTCAGAATTTTGGCCGATTCTGGCCCGTTTCGTGGATATTACTCACCGTTTTGGGGTCCGAAAGCGATTTCGATGGTTGTTGAACCCTAAGGTGCGCTTACGTGTCGGTCATCAACAATCGCAGTTTGGGCTGATTCTGGCCTGTTTCATGGACTATTACTCACCGTTTTGGGGTCCGAAAGCGATTTCGATAGTTGTTGAACCCTAAGGTGCGCTTACGCGTCGGTCATCAACAATCGCAGTTTGGGCTGATTCTGGCCCGATTCTTGGACTATTACTCACCGTTTTGGGGTCCCAAAGCGATTTGCATAGTTGTTGAACAACAAGGTGCGCTTACGTGTCCGTCATCAACACTCGCAGTTTTGGCCGATTCTGGAGCGTCTCTTGGACTATTACTCACTGTTTTGGGGTCCCGGAGCGATTTCCACGATTGACGCACCCTGGGGTGCGTTTATGTGTCGTTCACCAGCAATCCTAGTTTTGTTCGATTCTGGGCTCTTTCATGGAATATTACTCACTATTTTGTGGTCCCGGAGTGATTTCCACGGTTGACGAACCCTGGGGTGCGTTTGCTTTTCCGTCATCAACAGTCGTAGTTTTGGCCGATTCTGGCCCGTTTCATGGACTATTACTCAGTTTTGGGGCCCCGGAGTGATTTGCACAACTGACGAACCCCAGGGTGCGTTTACGTGTCGGTTATCAACACTCACAATTTTGGCCAATTCTGGTTCATTTCGTGCACTATTACTCACCGTTTTGGGGTCCTAGAGCGATTCCACGATTGACGATCCCTGGGGTGCATTTATGTGTCGGTCATAAACACTCGCAGTTTTGGCCCACTCTGCCCCGTTTCATGTACTATTACTCATTGTTTTGGGGTCCCAGAGGGATTTCCACAATTGATGCACCCCGGGCTGCGTTTACGTGTCGTTTACCAG
>NW_021229859.1:0-1448 GCF_002162155.2 Triticum dicoccoides | reverse complement strand
CTGGTGGTACCACTTCACTCCTAACCATCCAACCACAGTTTGATTCACTTATAATAAGGTTCGTATTTTGTATAGAAATGGTGGGCCTTCATATTCCAAAGCTGGTTGGGCCTTCGAGTATTTTTGACCTTATAAAGCTGATCCATAGCCGATTCTTGAAAAACAAAACTCATCCATACTGCTTGGGTTGTAACCTCCTATTCCCTGACCTAAACGGGGAATAGAAATGAGACACAAAGCCCCCTCACCCCCTAGCTTTGGGTTGTCCCATATGTGGGGCGAGGCTCCCCTGTTTTTTCTTCTTTTTTGTATGTTTCCTTTTTGTTTTATTTTCTGTTTTTTTTCAGTTTGGGATTGATTTAATATTTTTTTTCACTATTTTGTAAAATGATCATGAATTTTAAAAAATATTCATGGATTTGAAAAAACTATTCTGAATTTCAAAAATGTTTGTGAATATGGAAAATGATGAGGACATCACTACCTTAGTTACACACACAGCCCCTAAAGCTACACATATTGGACCAATTACTTTTCTTTTTTGGTAATGATTCTAATGTTCATGAGAATATGATGTTGTCTAAACTGGATACATTTTTTTCTTACGAATGAAGGGCCTAGCATGGACAAGAAGGATGCACATTGGAGTATGATCAAGCGTAGAGATGAAGGTGCACGCGAAGGGAACAAGAATAGAGTTTTCAGTGGAGTTTTCAGCATTGTGAAGCCACCATGATGACATACAAATACATGGACAAAATATACAACATAACCTTTCATAAAAATTTGTCCATAGTTTATTTTAGGTGCCGCGCCACCTTAGTTTTTGGCCAGGCCCATGTAATTTTGAAATGCACTTAATAGGCTGTTTTCAGAGTTCGTATTAATAGGGAAAACAACTTTGGACAAAATTTAATCCCACCTTGCCAAGTATGGACGAAATTCTCCTCTGTCTCCCTATAAATACAACCCTTAGTGCATCGTTTTAGATTTGGGTTTTGTTTAGATTAAAGTTTGCCATAGCTACAACTCGTGTCCTTTTTTTTCGTGTTCAACGATCAGACCAAGACATCATGGAACTCCACTTTGACTAGTAAAGCTTTCCTCTTAAATTTGCAATATTCAGATTTCAATATTAATTTATTGCTTCTTATTCGTTTGCATGCAGGAAATGGACCCTCGTGGTCAGGTTGATCATGCTCCGGCGTGGTCTATAACCGCTCGTAGTTGGATACATCTTCACATGTTCGTAGTCGGACCGTCAAACTCGACTTCCACCAAAAACGATAACTACTTCTCACCGAGACATCGGGACACCTTTATCTCTATCAGAAAATATTCATGTATTTCAAAAATTGTGCATGCATTTGAAAAAATGTCCTGAAGTAAGAAAATGTTCACGGTTTTGGAAATGTTCCAGATTTTAAAATATGTCCATGATTTTTTTT
>NW_021229858.1:0-990 GCF_002162155.2 Triticum dicoccoides | reverse complement strand
AGAGCCGAGGCAAGCTCGGACTCTCGAGTCTTTGAGTCACGCTCCAAACTCTCATGCTTTTCCATGAGAGACTGGAGCTCTTGCTGAACCACTGCCACCCGCGCCTCCTGCTTTTCTCGCTCTGCTCGTTCCGCGGCCGCATTGCGTTCGGCCGCAGACACGGCCTCCTTCAGGGTCGCCACCTCATTCGTGGCCCCTGCAGTACCCATGTTATCCTTGTTATTTTTTGTTGCAACCTAAATCCTTTTCTGTAAGGTACAAGTTCAAAGTGGTGTCACACACCTTCTTTGTCCTGGGGCTGCTCCTTGGCGCGGCCGAGCTCTTGCTCGGACCGCTCGAGCTCCTGCTTCAAAGCACCGACCTCCGCAGTCAGTGCGGCAGAGATCCTCAGTCCGGCTTTTCTTTCCAAACACCGAACCGAGCATCAGGGGCTACTGTCTAGCGGTATTACATTGCATATTTTTAACTTCTTACCTCAAAACCTGATAGAAGGCTACTGCAGGCTTTGGTCAGCCCGCTCTTGGCAAGCTGTACCTTCTGAATCACCGCACTCATAATAGTGCGGTGTTCTTCCTCGATGGAAGCGCTCTGGAGCTCCTCCAACAAATTATCGGGCGCCTCCGGTTGGACGGAAGCCGCCGGCGTCACGGTCTTGCCCTTCGTGTGAAGGGGCCGCCGGCCGGACTCCAGAGCCACTGCGGGTTCTGATATGGAGTCCGGCGCAAAGTCCAGGAGGCCGCCTCGTGGCGCCTCCGGAGCCTCCCCCTGATGGGCCCCTTCTTGGGATCCTACATCGGCATCCTCGGTGTCGCGAGGGGTGGAGGCGGTCGGGATGGAGTCTACCTCCGACGGAGCCAACGACCCGCTCAATGAAGCGGGGAGATCATCATTGGCCGGACTACAGGCAGCATGCGGCATCAGAATGACACTATGTGACGCATAAAAAGAAATTATAACTCATTCAGGAATCCGGATACTTACGATCTCGCC
>NW_021229857.1:0-4096 GCF_002162155.2 Triticum dicoccoides | reverse complement strand
ACTTGATGTATGTCTTGCATGTGCTTATCTGTGGTGACAATGGGATATCACGTGATCCACTTGATGTATGTTTTGGTGATCAACTTGCGAGTTCCGTGACCTCGTGAACTTATGCATAGGGGTTGGCACACGTTTTCGTCTTGACTCTCCGGTAGAAACTATGGGGCACTCTTTGAAGTTCTTTGTGTTGGTTGAATAGATGAATCTGAGATTGTGTGATGCATGTCGTATAATCATACCCACGGATACTTGAGGTGACATTGGAGTATCTAGGTGACATTAGGGTTTTGGTTCATTTGCACCTTAAGGTGTTATTTTACTACGAACAATAGGGCTGTTTGCGACACTTCTAGGAATAGCCCAACGATTGATCGGAAAGAATAACTTTGAGGTGGTTTCGTACCCTAAAATAATCTCTTCATTTGTTCTCCTCTATTAGTGACTTTGGAGTGACTCTTTGTTGCATGTTGAGGGATAGTTATATGATCCAATTATGTTATTATTGTTGAGAGAACTTGCACTAGTGAAAGTATGAAACCCAGGCCTTGTTTCCTAGCATTGCAATACCGTTTTTGCTCACTTTTACCACTTGCTACCTTGCTATTTTTATATTTTCAGATTACAAAAACCATTATCTACTATCCATATTGCACTTGTACCACCATCTCTTCGCCGAACTAGTGCACCTATACAATTTACCATTGTATTGGGTGTGTTGGGGACACAAGAGACTCTTTGTTATTTGGTTGCAGGGTTGCTTAAGAGAGACCATCTTCATCCTACGCCTCCCACGGATTGATAAGCCTTAGGTCACCCACTTGAGGGAAATTTGCTACTGTCCTACAAACGTCTGCACTTGTAGGCCCAACAACGTCTACAAGAAGAAGGTTGTGTAGTAGACATCAACCTGCGCGGATCACATCACCATCATCGTCACCATGTAGTCGTGCAGTTGGAACTCTCCCTCGACCCTCTACTGGATCAGGAGATCGAGGGACCTCATCGAGTTGAACGTGTGCTAAACACGAAGGTGTTGTACGTTTGGTACTTGGATCAGTTGGATCATGAAGACGTTCGACTACATCAACCGCGTTAACCTAAAGCTTCCGCTTTCGGTCTACGAGGGTACGTGGACACACTCTCCCCGTCTCATTGCTATGCATCTCCTAGATAGATCTTGCATGATCATAGGAATTTTTTTGAAATTGCATGCTACGTTCCCCAACAGTGGCATCTGAGCTAGGTCTATGCGTAGATGATATGCACGAGTAGAACACAAAGAGTTGTGGGCGGTAATGGGCATACTGCTTACCACCAACATCTTACTTTGATTCGGCGGTATTGTTGGATGAAGCGGCCCGGACCGACATTACATGGCCGCGTTCATGAGATTGGTTCTATCGACGTGCTTTGCACACAGGTGGCTGGTGGGTGTCTGTTTCTCCAACTTTAGTTGAATCGAGTTTGATTATGGCCGGTCCTTGTTGAAGGTTAAAACAACACACTTGGCGAAAAATCGTTGTGGTTTTGATGCGTAGGTAAGAACGGTTCTTGCTAGAAGCCCATAGCAGCCACGTAAAACTTGCAACAACAAAGTAGAGGACGTCTAACTTGTTTTTGCAGGGCATGTTGTGATGTGATATGGTCAAGACGTGATGAGATATAAATTATTATATGAGATGATCATGTTTTGTAGAAGTTATCGGCAACTGGCAGGAGCCTTATGGTTGTCACTTTATTGTATGAAATGCAATCGCCATGTAATTGCTTCACTTTATCACTAAGCGGTAGCAATAGTCGGTGAAGCAATAGTTGACGAGCGACAACGATGCTATGATGGAGATCAAGGTGTCAAGCCAGTTACAATGGGGATCATGACGGTGCTTTGGAGATGGAGACCAAAGGCACAAGATGATGATGGCCATATCATGTCATATATTTTGATTGCATGTGATATTTATCTTTTATGCATCTTATTTTGCTTAGTATGGTTGTAGCATTATAAGATGTTCCCTCACTAAATTTCAAGGTACAAGTGTTCTCCCTGAGTATGCACCGTTGCTGTAGTTCCCTGTGCCAAGACACCACGTGATATGATCGGCTATGATAAGCTCTACATTCACATACAACGGGTGCAAGGCAGTTTTGCACGTGCAGAATACTCGGGTTAAACTTGACGAGCCTACCATATGCATATATGGCCTCGGAACACTGAGACCGGAAACTTGATACATGTGTGGATACATAGACAAAACACAGTGTCCCTAGTAAGCCTCTACTAGACTAGCTCGTTAATCAAAGATGGTTAAGTTTCCTAACCATAGACATGTGTTGTCATTTGATGAACGGGATTACATCGTTAGGAGAATGATGTGATCGAAAAGACCCATCTGTTAGCTTAGCATATTGATCGTTTAGTTTTATTGTTATTGCTTTCTTCATGTCATATACATATTCCTTTGACTATGAGATTATGCAACTCCCAGATACCGGAGGAATACCTTGTGTGCTATCAAACGTCACAATGTAACTAGGTGATTATAAAGATTCTCTACAGGTATCTCCGAAGGTGTTTGTTGGGTTGGCATAGATCGAGATCAGGATTTGTCACTCTGAGTATCAGAGAGGTATCTCTGGGCCCTCTCGGTAATGCACATCATAATAAGCCTTGCAAGCAATGTGACTAATGAGTTAGTTGCGGGATGATGTATTACGGAACGAGTAAAGTGACTTGCCGGTAACAAGATTGAACTAGGTATGAAGATACCGACGATCGAATCTCGGGCAAGTAACAAACCGATGACAAAGGGAATAACGTATCTAGTCATTACAGTACGACCATATCTTCATAGAATATGTGGGAACCAATATGAGCATCCAGGTTCCACTGTCGGTTCTTGACTGGAGAGGAGTCTCAGTCATGTCTACATAGTTCTCGAACCCGTAGGGTCCGCATGCATAACATTCGATGACAATTTTTTATAATATAAGTTATGTGATTTGGTGACCGAATGTTGTTCGGAGTCCTATATGAGATCACAGACATGACAAGGAGTCTCAAAATGATCTAGAGGTAAAGATTCATATATTGGACGATGATATTCGGACACCGGAAGTGTTCCGCAGATACCGGGTACATATCGGGTCACCGGAAGGGGTTCCGAGCATCCCCCCGACAATTACATGGGCCTAATGGGCCAAGAAGGGGACAGACCAGCCCCTAGGGGGCTGATGCGCCCCATGTAGGCAAAAATAAGGAGGAAGGAAAGAGGGGAAGAGAGAAAGGCAGGGGAGCAATTCGGCCTCCCCTTCCTTCTCTCCTCCCTCCTCCTTCCTTCCCCCTCCGGATGAATATGGAAGGGGGGAGGCCGGATTAGGAGGCGCCCAAGTAGGATTCCTCTTACTTGGGGCACCCCCTTGGCTGCCTCTCATCCCCTCCAACCTATATATATGAGGGGTCACCGCTAGAAGACACACCAACAATTGTTAGCCATGTGTGGTGCCCCCTCCACCGTTTACTCCTCCGGTCATATTATTGAAGTGCTTAGGCGAAGCCCTGCGCGGATCACTTCACCATCACCACGCCGTGATGCTGATGAAACTCTCCCTCGGCCTCAGCTGGATCTAGAGTTCGAGGGACGTCACCGAGCTGAACGTGTGTAGATCGTGGAGGTGCCGTGCGTTCGGTACTTGATCGGTTGGACCGTGAAGATGTTCGACTACATCAACCGTGTTACTAAACGATTCCGCTTTCGGTCTACACGGGTAGGTGGCCACACTCTACACGCTCGTTGCTATGCTTCTCCTAGATAGATCTTGTGTGATCGTAGGCAAAATTTTGAAATACTACGTTCCCCAATAGTGGCATCCGAGCCAGGTCTATGCGTAGATGATATGCACGAGTAGAACACAAAGAGTTGTGGGTGGTGATCATAATACTGCTTACATATACGTCTCCAATGTATCTATAATTTTTGATTGTTCCATGTTATTATATCATCTGTTTTGGATGTTTAATGGGCTTAAATATGCACTTTTATATAATTTTTGGGACTAACCTATTAACAGAAGGCCCAGTGCAAATTGCTGTTTTTTT
>NW_021229856.1:0-829 GCF_002162155.2 Triticum dicoccoides | reverse complement strand
TTTTTTTTTTTTGAGGATCCACTTTGTGCTAGGTGCAGATGTTGACCTGCGATAAGGCTTGATGAGCGGGGTGGGCTTTTCGGCTCGGCTTGGCCCAAGGAGTAAACCGGTCGAGCCGAGTCGATCTTACTTACTTGTTTGTGTCTCCGGGACAAACCGGCTTGGCCAAGAGCAACCAACTAAAGGGTACCCTTTGCAGGTGGGTTGAGAGTGTGTTGTGGTGCGTCTAGCCGATGCCACGTGTTGCGTGCTGGGCGCTCCCTCTAGAATTTATTTATTTTTTATATTTTTTGCTTTATGATTGGTTTTTTCTATGGGTTTTTTGGTTTACGCCTGGTTTTTCTAGGTTTTGGAGGACAAACTTCGTCAATTATTTTCTGCGTGCGTTTGTTTTTTGCGTGATACTTTTTTTGCTTCGCGAGAAGCACAACTGTATTTCTTGGAAAAAGAAAAAAAATCATGAATATTTTTTTGCACGAACTTTTTTTCTTCCGCGATATGCATTCGTGGAGGCATAGATTTGCTTCGGTGAGAAGCACAACCATGTTTCTAGAAAAGAAAAACATAGCGAATGTTTTTTCGTGGATTTTTCTTACATGAGAAGCACAGATTTACTTCTCGTAAGGCACATATTTGCAGCTTGTGAACGCACAAATATGTGCTTCTTGAAAAGGAAAAAAGAGTGAAAAAAAGAAAATTGTGCTTTTGGCTTGGTTTTTTTGGTTTTCCACAAATAATAAAATTCGTCGAAAGGTATTAACATGTGATCTATTTTCGAAGATCTTGATGCAAGAAATTCAACGGGGAAAATGATTTGGGGTTGCATGTA
>NW_021229855.1:0-1420 GCF_002162155.2 Triticum dicoccoides | reverse complement strand
GGGTCAATTCAACACAAATGTTCTCTTAACATTGTGCCCTCAAAGTTGCTGGCGTAGACATGTCCATGATCAGGAAAACGAAACCGTCATGCAACACTTGAGCTAGTCTTAGAGGCCAAACTAGGAATACTTCTTACCGTTTATTATTCCACACGTGCATATGAGTCTTCCTTCGAGCCTCGTCGATATTGCAGACTCGAGAATCATTGCAGTTATAGCATGGAACATAAACATAATTATGAACTCAGAGATAAATAATATCATTTATTATTGCCTCTAGGGCATATCTCCTACAATAACTGCTTTTTGTAGGTTATTGCCAGGGTGAACTTTTAAAATTATTTCGAAAACGAACTAACCAATAGTTATTTATAAATTACAACGCCAGATTTTTTTAGAGGAAACTACAACACCACCACACCAGATTTTTCCTTGTCCTTGTATATTTAGCCTCGTACTACTTTTTTTTTGCGTGGGATCTTCTGTGAGGAACGCTATACTCTAGTTTATCAAAATGCTGTTCGGGAGAGGGATGTACAAGCAGCCACATCGCTCTTTACATATATGATCGTACTACTCCATGCAGAGTATATCTTCAAAAATATTCTGCATGTTGGGGGGAGCCGTGGCCCCTGCTGGTCCCGCCCTGGCGCTGCCCATATGGGCGACGGGACCATCCTGCTCGTCTTCTCCGGCCGCTCGGGCGTGCAGGAACTCGTCTGCTGCACATGACCTCTCGAAGGACAGGTTCAGTTTTATGTTACTAGCTCAACACTGATGGTGATTCACCTTTTTTAGCTCAATCCATATGATGCAATTTTTGTATGATTCATTTTCTCAGTTATTCATGGATTGCAGAAACTTTTTTACTTTCATGTGATGTTAATTGACCAATTTTGCATTGCATTTTTTTTAGAAATATATAGTTGATGGAAAGGCAAAATATGTTTTTGCCATGCAAACACAAAATATGTTGCCATGTTGCCTCAACTTTTGCTGCCGTCCCAATTTATATTATTTCTTACCATGGCAAAATATCTTGCGATGGAAACACAAAGTATGTTGCCATGTCGATATCATGTTTTCATTGCCATGGAAATAGAACATAATATGTTTTGCCGTGTTTCTGAAGTTGTTAGTACTATTTCCAAGGCAATTTTATAGATGTTGTTCTCAATAAACCGTGGCAATTCTTTTGTAAAAATGACATGACAATTTACAGAAATTTGTGTTAGCTAGAACATGGCAAAATGGTTTGATTTTTTTGTCTTTTGTATTTGTTTGGGCTATCACAATTTAGAAAACATCTTTGTTCTACAACATGGAAAGAGGTGTATGCTGTCAGTAGCTTTCCAAGCAGCTCATCTTTCTTGTGCTTGTATACATGACAGCAACTTCTCCAAGCAAACAAGTTGGTTGC
>NW_021229854.1:0-396 GCF_002162155.2 Triticum dicoccoides | reverse complement strand
AACGCGTCGGCGCATTGGAGTTGGTCTTAGACACCACCCTCATTGCACGAAATGTGCACGCAGTGGCGAAGAAAAGGTGCCAGACCAGGGGCTCCCCACGCTCATAGGGGTGAGGAACGACCCAACATGGTTGGACGGTGGAGTGGCCGTGAGGCGGGACTCCATCATTCTTTATAAGAGTAATTGCATCCCTTATAAGAGTAATTCGGTGATGGTTGATGTATCAACATGTAATATCCACAAAATTCCCGCGGCTCAAAGCAGCCGCAAAAACAATATATGTGTACAAATTAAATATGTACCCCATGAGCTGGCAGAAAGTACCCAACGAATCTTGCATCGTTCATAGGGGTGAAGGTATATGCGTATGTACTATGTTCTGCTCGATAACTCATA
>NW_021229853.1:0-632 GCF_002162155.2 Triticum dicoccoides | reverse complement strand
CCCCATCTTCAAGATAGATATAAAAATTGTAGGGCTGCCATTTTCAAAAGGATTCACCCAAAGGAGGGGTATCACATATACGATCTCAATTTAGAATTTCTATTTTCAATACCTTGCAAATAGTTTTATTCTTTTGTTGAAGAATTCATAAATTCAGAAATTGATAGATCGACTGCTTGTTCACGAATGATATAAAAGGATAAGTACCACAAAGAAATATGAAAATTGCAACATCCTCATCTTAGAAGCTTGCACTTACCAGAGATCTATTAGTTCTATTGTCACTACGATGGGACTATTTTCACAAAAATCTCTTTCAGATTTTCATCTTCTGTCATTTGTTCCAAAATCCTGTCAATGGAAATAAAATCTGGTGAAGAGTTCACTCTGCAGGCTATGGCTCACTTGAAAACAACAATTTGGACATTTGCTCCTTCTTATCTTGTATATCATATTTGCCCTTGTCTTGTGTTCCTTCTATGATTAGATTGTATGTATGGACAATCTTTTGCTGACCAATTCGGTATGCACGTCCAATCGTCTGCCTTTTGATAGAAGGGTTCCACACAACATCGAGGGGCACCACACGTGACACTCCAAAGAGGGTGATACCTTTTCCACACATCTTGGTC
>NW_021229852.1:0-1157 GCF_002162155.2 Triticum dicoccoides | reverse complement strand
GGTCTATTTTTAATGAATCTCGATAGTAGTGATACACATATTCATAATGTTGAAATCAAAAGATGCAGAGTTGATAATGATAGTGCAACTTATTTGTGGCACTGCCGTTTAGGTCATATCGGTGTAAAGCGCATGAAGAAACTCCATACTGATGGACTTTTGGAACCACTTAATTATGAATCATTTGGTACTTGCGAACCGTGCCTCATGGGTAAGATGACTAAAATGCCGTTCTCCGGTACTATGGAGAGAGCAACAGATTTGTTGAAAATCATACATATAGATGTATGTGGTCCAATGAATGTTGAGGCTCGTGGCGGATATCGTTATTTTCTCACCTTCACGGATGATTTAAGCAGATATGGGTATATCTACTTAATGAAACATAAGTCTGAAACATTTGAAAAGTTCAAAGAATTTCAGAGTGAAGTTGAAAATCATCGTAACAAGAAAATAAAGTTTGTACGATCTGATCGTGCAGGAGAATATTTGAGTTACAAGTTTGGTCTACATTTGAAACAATGCGGAATAGTTTCGCAACTCACGCCACCCGGAACACCACAGCGTAATGGTATGTCCGAACGTCGTAATCGTACTTTATTAGATATGGTACGATCTATGATGTCTCTTACTGATTTACCGCTGTCGTTTTGGGGTTATGCTTTAGAGACGGCTGCATTCACGTTAAATAGGACACCTTCGAAATCCGTTGAGACGACGCCTTATGAATTGTGGTTTGGCAAGAAACCAAAGTTGTCGTTTCTGAAAGTTTGGGGCTGCGATGCTTATGTGAAAAAGCTTCAACCTGATAAGCTCGAACCCAAATCGGAGAAATGTGTCTTCATAGGATACCCAAAGGAGACTGTTGGGTACACCTTCTATCACATATCCGAAGGCAAGACTTTTGTTGCTAAATTCAGAGTTTTTCTAGAGAAGAAGTTTCTCTCGAAAGAAGTGAGTGGAAGAAAAGTTGAACTTGATGAGGTATCTATACCTGCTCCCTTATTGGAAAAGTAGTACATCATAGAAACCGGTTTCTGTGACACCTACACCAATTAGTGAGGAAGCTAATGATAATGATCATGAAACTTCAGATCAAGTTACTACCGAACCTCGTAGATCAACCAGAGTAAGATCCGCACCAGAGTGGTACGGTA
>NW_021229851.1:0-1023 GCF_002162155.2 Triticum dicoccoides | reverse complement strand
GCCGCTTGGAAGAAGGCCCCAAACGGATACCCCTTCTTCGCATTGTTCTTCTACTGCGGGCTCTGCCCGCCCATCTCTGAATTCTTCTGCGACATCATGAATACCTACGGATTCCACCTCCTTGACTTCACCCCCAATGCTATTCTGACCATGGCAGTTTTCGCACATCTCTGCAAAAACTTTGTCGGAGTCCACCCTAGTGTAGCCCTCTTCCGCCATTTCTTCATACCCCGAGTAGAGAGAGGGGAGCCTCTATCCGGCGGAATCGCCTGGATCTCAAGGCCCGGCAAGAAGGAGACGTATCTGGATGGAGAATTCCGTGGCAAGTGGGAGGAGTGGAGGGCAGATTGGTGCTGGATTGACGAGGAGAACCCGCAGCCATTCACCACCCGGCACAAAACCCCAGTAGCGCGCAGCAGCGATTGGAGTGACGTGGCCCCGGAAGATGACAGGCTGAAGATTGCCGTCACCAGGATCCTGCGTCTCAGGCTTGCCGGGCTAACTATTGGCGCTGTTGGCGCAGACTTCCTTTGCCGCCGCATCGCCCCCCTGCAGGAACGGGGGAGGCCTACTTGGGAGTTCAAGAATGCGGCAGATATCATGAGGCTGCGGCCGGGCCTCAATTACAACTTCACAGTCCTGGAGCTCAACGCGATGCTTCAGGAGCTCTTCAAGTATGACCCCCAACATCCCGAGGTCTTCAGGTTGCCGGGGGGCGTCGTTCCGCTGTGCAACAATTCCTCGCTCGACCGCATCCGTGCAATGATGCCGGAGTGCGACTCGCACGGAATTGTGCCGACTTGGCAGGAGCCCGCAGACGACGTCGTGCAGCAGTTCTTCGATGACTTGGTGGAAGTGCCGATCTGCTCCGACGAGAAGAAGGGCCTCACCCGCGACACCACCGATGCGGAGCTTGCACTCATCGCCACTAGGGTGGAAGAGGCGGCGGCAGCCGCAGCCGCGGGTGACTTTGGATTCACCGTGGAGGAGGCAGATGCAACAGAGGCGGCAAGCCGTGCCGAG
>NW_021229850.1:0-1926 GCF_002162155.2 Triticum dicoccoides | reverse complement strand
ACATATCAAATATTTTTTTTAAATATTCTTATCTTTGAGACTATAACTCCGAATTTAGCATGTTATATATGGAATTTGATTAGCAAAAATGTGCAGAATCTGAATATGATGTTATTTTACCTATTAATAATTTTTATAAAGAGTGCTATTTAGATGTAACCTTAATCAACACATGATACATCTTTCCTTCATACTGGTGCCGATCTGGATTGAAAATGAACACCTAAGCAAAACCATGATTAGAGACGAAAGAAATCATCTGTAACCGCATATGCAAGCCTCGCCAAAAGCGCACATGAAAAAAAAGAGATGATTTCTCGTCTTATGCCAAGCGACAGACATCTTAGAATTGACAAGATTCGAACACGTTGTGACTGTGTAAGCACCGAGTCCATCGTCGGCGAAGGTGGGAGGAGGATAAGTGGCAACACAGATGGGATGCCATGTGTTAAATAGTGGATGTGGACCTATTAGCGTCTTGAGTCATGGTTATTGTGTTAGGGAAGTGTGATATTTTTTTCCTGACACGGGCTCTTTTGCTAGTGACAAATAAACTACAAATGTGTCAATTTCTCCCTTGTATTTGTTTAGACATGATAGATTATATTACTCAATTTCTGTCATGGGAAGATTGGATACCAATGTGTCTATGATCACATTGGGGAATTGGCTTGTTTTTGTTTATGTGACAGCCGGGCCGCTGTTGTTGCAGGATTGGAGGGCCGGTGGCGAGCTACAATTTTAGAGGCCACCGAGCACTCGTGCTGATAATATGATTGTCCACATCATGCGCAAGTGATTGTCGTCGGAAGTGTTTCCTCGTTGCTTCCACTCGGCCGTACGCAGAGCACGACACCAATCTTGCGCGCCAGTCTTCAGCAGCAATATAATTTGACTATCCCGACCCCGCAATTTTTTAATTTTTTTTGATTGACTATCCCGAAGAGAAACCTTGCGCGCCACTCTGCTTCCATGCCTACATAGTCCATGCAAACACTAGGAAACAGAAACACCCAAGAAACGGGTGAATAGCTCCCATGCGACGTTGTTGGTGTGAATTGTCTCTCATGCGACGTAGTTGGTTATAATCGCTCTCATGCGACATCTTCGTTGGAAAAAATAGCTCCCATGCGACACTGCTGCCTAATCCAAAGACACATGTTTAAAACTCGAATCAGGTGAGCGGGACCCACAGCATGGGACCCACTAACTTATCCAACTCAGCATTGGTCAGGTGAGCGGGACCCACAACGTGGGACCCACTAACTTATCCCGGTCAGCATTGGTACAAGAGGACACCGAGCCGTGCCCCGAGCCGTGCAGCACCCGAGCCCATCCTCCCCCCTCCCCCTCCCCGACCGTTGTTGTTCTTTTTCTCCGGCGACGACGCGCAGCAACGCCGTTCCGGGCCGCGACCTAGCAATGTCGAGCTCCGCTTTAGCCTCCCGCCGCTCATGGCCGCGCTATGGCGCAGTGCCCATGACAAGATGCCCTGCATGCCCACGTATCGCACCCCTGAAGCGGCTAGTCACAACGACCGACAAGAATGGCAACCTTGGGCGGGAATTCGTGAAATGCGAGAGCAAACCAGAGCAGGGAAAGGTGAGATTTTACTTCTCAATATGCCAATTTTGGTTTTTGTCTCCCAATTTCATATTTGCCCATTTTTCCCCATCGGATTTGGGATTTAGGGTTCATCTTTCCGATTTCAGAAATTGAAGCAATGCACCCATTTTGAGTGGCTAGATGAGTACATAGAGCGGATTCAACTGGAGGGTGCATCAGGGGAGCTCGATTTACTGTTGGAGGCGGAGAAGTTGGGCAAGTTTGGATCGGGCGCATCTGGATCCGGGGCCCCTGGATCTGGCAATTCCATCGGGGGCGCCCGCCCTTCCATTGGTGCTACTGTGGGGGATGCAGGAGTGA
>NW_021229849.1:0-2739 GCF_002162155.2 Triticum dicoccoides | reverse complement strand
CCCCCGTTAATAACTTTATCCAGGTGACAATTTTGGGGATGCCGCGAAGGAACGGCTGTGATGGTGTGGGACATACGTATATGGACTCTAGGATGTTTTCAGAACGGGTGTGGCTAGATCTTAGTCCATTGGACTTAACCAAGTTTCAGTCAAGTCAAGTGACATAATTTATAGAAATTCACAAAAGAACTACTCCCTCTATTTTTAAATATAAATCTTTTTAGAGATTTCAATAGGGACTATATAGGATGTATATCGATGTATTTAAAAGTGTTGACTCGCTCATTTTGCTTCGTAAGTAGTTTATAGTGGAATCTATAAAAAGACTTGTATTTAGGAAAGAAGAGAGTAAAGAAAAAACGAATCTTCATGTAAGATCTCACGAATATATGATCCACTCAGATTTAGGATTCCCGTTACGGGATATTAGTGAGGATGGGCCAGTCCGTAACCCAGTTCTGTAACCCACGTCCATAGATTTAAGATTTTGGACAAATTTTTGTACTCCCTTCATTTCTAAATACAAGTCATTTTAGATATTTCAATTAGTTTATATTAGAATCTCTAAAAGGACTTATATTTAGGAATGGAGGGAGTAGAGAAAAAGCGACAGCGGGACTATAAATAATGTCGAACTGGCATAAAGAGGAAGCCACACAACTATTGTTCCAGCATCAAATAATGGCGCACCATACAACCATCTTACTCTCGGCGGCAGCGACACTGCTGTTGATACTGCTACTATTGCCCGTCGTTGCAGCAGCTGCACCGGTGCCCGTGATAGGGATGCTGGGCTGCGACACCAGCTGCGGCAGCATAAGCGTCCCATACCCATTTGGTATGGGGCCGTCCAATTGCTACCACTCGCCGGGGTTCAACCTCACCTGCGACCCGTCAAGCAACCCACCGCGGCTCCTCCTGGGAGATGGCACCCTTCAGGTCTCCACGGACATCGACCCCAATTATCCCATGTTAACCGTGGTCTACACGGGCGACATAAAAACCGACGGCAGCGGCCGTGGTATGCTCGGCGGTGGCATCAGCGACGATGGGCCCTTCACTCTTCCCGGGTCGCATAGAAATCAGCTCATCCTCGTGGGCTGCAACGTGCGGGCAACGCTAAGGAGCGGCAACGCCATCATGAGCAGCTGCTCCTCCTTCTGCTACGAGGGGCTCACGTCATAGTGTCATACGCGCCATCGATACAGGAGAGCAGCATGGTGTGCTCCACTGCTCCGGCATTGTCTGCTGCCAGGCATCCATCGTCGTCAACCGTGAGGTTCTGGCCGGATCAAACGAGCTCGTCCCCATCACGTCCTACGACGTCCAGCTTGAGTCGCTCTGGTGGAACCACAGCAAGGCCCAGCAGTTTCCCGCACGCGTTTACGTCGCCCAGAATGGCTGGTTCTCCGCATTGAGTCACTCGCAACAACTGTTACTGAAGAATAACGAGGTCGCCGCGTCAATGGTTGTTCCCTTCTGGCTCAGTTGGGAGATCTTCGAGGGGCAGGGCCAGGGCAGAGTGATGCCAACCTTGGAGCCCTCGGAGTGGGATCTGTGTCCTATGGACGCGGCTAGCAGAGTCTGCAAGAGCAACCACACCGACTGCCGTAAAGGGGAAAGAGGGGGCTACTATTGCTTCTGCGACGTGGGTTACCGGGGCAATCCCTACATCACCAACGGATGCCAAGGTTTCAACGATTTTTATTTCTCCTAAAATAATTGGGTTAATACTTATTTATTATTTTTTCTAAGTGCTAATTAATTTGCGTGTTGGTTTAGCCTATAACATAGGGGCAAATGTTAAAAATCTGACATCAGATTTCTAGCATTTGCCAAGGAACCCGCGAAAATAGATAAATTTGCCATGCTGTTTGTGTAAGATTTGCCATGTTTACACTTTACAGTGTGTAAAAAAATTGTCAGAAAAAATTGTCAAGCCAGCAGGTAATTGCCATGCTCTCGATCGTCATCCACATACCAGAAGGCGTCAGATTTTTCAACCTAAATATCTGATATCAGATGTACTTATATTAATTGGGGTCCATATACTTTCTGGCAGCAGAGCGTAGAGAATAGTACGAAATCAAAAAACAATCTATCTATATCGTACTTACTAATTTCAAAAGATAGAACTTAGGAAATAAATTCTATGGTTAGGATCAAATAAAGCAACATAGAGATCTGTTTGTGCCTGTCCTAAAAGCTTATGAGTTATGACCTCTATTTTCTACGGGATACGAGTTATGAATATACATTCCACTATAGAAGCCCTTTAGCATTACTAGCAAAATGACCCATGTGTTACAACGGGTACACATATCCTGTGATAAATACCAGTTATGTCAGTTGGAGAAGGCGACGAAGTTTACACTGGGAAGGATCAAACAATTTATGAATGTATATACAAAATATCTTACAAGGCATGCATGAAATCAGAAAGAAGAATGTCATATCAATACTAATGTGCCAGATGTTCAAGCTAGTGTATTTTACTAAGGTAACAAAATGGTGTTCTCACAACAAAGTAACGGCATGAAGCAACAAATTACACCAATGTGGTAAAGGATACAAGTTAATGAAGAGTAACATGGATATAATAAATGTAGATGTGAGCAAGGGAGAAATATTTTAACAATATGATCAATATACAATCTTACATGTACGAGTGAAAGATGAAATTCAAAGAGAATACATATGCATGAAAGCATCCAGAGGAGTGCCATTGCACACAAAAAA
>NW_021229848.1:0-908 GCF_002162155.2 Triticum dicoccoides | reverse complement strand
ACCGCTTCATCCACATCCAGCATCTCCATCGCCATCTCAGAGCTCTCAACCCATGACTCAGGGGGTAAATCGGTAGTGTAATTGGGCACCTTATGAGGGCCTTTAAAATCCTTGGTCAGTTGTACATTACGCAAAGCGGGGGTGAGGCACGGTACCCCTAAAGAACTAAAGACCACACCTGGCTCCACTGAAGCGGTAGGACGAACCGGAGTGAGCTGACAACCCACATGATGTGTTGCTAACTCGGCTTCTCGACGTGCACGACCATGATCCACCACATCCTGCGCATTAGCACCACCACCCGTCGGGTTATGCCCTCGCGACGAGTTATTGTGACGTGCACTACTTGACACGGCCGGTTCATCCTCAACGTGCCTGTTGTATCTCCGACTCGGACAGGGGGTGGAATGAATCCTCTCGCGACTATGCGAATAAGCCTGCTGCTGGTTTAAAGCTGTTTGAAGGAGCTCTCTGGCCTGTCGTGTCTCAATCGCCACTGGTGACTCGCCGTCAGTTGGGAGGGCTACCAATCATGAAGCGGCGGCCACAATGTTATCCAACGGGTTTGAGTAATGCCCCGAGGGCGTCAGAACGTACTGTGGCACAATGTTGTCCTGACGAGGCGGGTTCATCGCGCGCGGCTGAACCGGCGCTCCTGCTACGGGTGCCTCAGTCCGGTTCCCCACCGGCTAGTTACTGGTTCCGACTCCTGGCTTGTTAAAGAGATTTCTTGGCTCATAACCCGACGGGAGGTGCGACCGGTATCTCCTCCTCATGACATCATCTGAGGCACTCTGGTCCAGCCAAAGCCGGTAGGCCTGAGCTTCCAACTAGGCCCGTTCCATAGCCATCCTGGCGTTCTCTGCTGCCAGGTCCGCTTTAGCCTGAGTTATCTGATCCTTTACCTT
>NW_021229847.1:0-1037 GCF_002162155.2 Triticum dicoccoides | reverse complement strand
AACTTCAACGCGTTCCTAGAGAAAACCAAGCTGAAAGACGATGGCAGCAACTACACGGACTGGGTCCGGAACCTGAGGATCATCCTCAGAGCTGCCAAGAAAGATTATGTCCTACAAGCACCACTAGGTGATGCACCTGTTCTCCCTGCAGAACAAGACGTTATGAACGCTTGGCAGGCACGTACCGATGACTACTCCCTCGTTCAGTGAGGCATGCTTTACAGCTTAGAGCCGGGGCTCCAAAAGCGTTTTGAGAGACATGGAGCATATGAGATGTTCGAAGAGCTGAAAATGGTTTTTCAAGCTCATGCCCGGGTCGAGAGATATGAAGTCTCCGACAAATTCTTCAGCTGTAAGATGGAGGAAAATAGTTCTGTCAGTGAACACATACTCACTATGTCTGGGTTACATAACCGCTTGACTCAGCTGGGAGTTAATCTCCCGGATGACGCGGTCATTGACATAATCCTTTAGTCGCTCCCACCGAGCTACAAGAGCTTTGTGATGAACTTCAATATGCAGGGGATGGGAAAGACCATTCCTGAAGTATTTGCTATGCTGAAATCAGCAGAGGTAGAAGTCAAGAAGGAACATCAAGTGTTGATGGTTAATAAAACCACTAAGTTCAAGAAAGGCAAGGGTAAGAAAACCTTCAAGAAGGACGGCAAGGGAGTTGCCGCGCCTGGCAAGCAAGCTGCCGGGAAGAAGCCAAAGAATGGACCTAAGCCCGAGACTGAGTGCTTTTATTGCAAGGAAAGTGGTCACTGGAAGCGGAACTGCCCCAAATACTTAGCAGACAAGAAGGCCGGCAAAACAAAAGGTATATGTGATATACATGTAATTGATGTGTACCTTACCAGTACTCGTAGTAGCTCCTGGGTATTTGATACCGGTGCAGTTGCTCACATTTGTAACTCAAAGCAGGAGCTGCGGAATAAGCGGAGACTGGCGAAGGACAAGGTGACGATGCGCGTCGGGAATGGTTCCAAGGTCGATGTGATCGCCGTCGGCACGCTACCTCTTCATTTACCTACGGG
>NW_021229846.1:0-2304 GCF_002162155.2 Triticum dicoccoides | reverse complement strand
CCCCCGGGCGACGATGAGCATGGCCGAGCGCTACCCAGGCGATGTGGCAGCGGCGAACGGCTTCGGCCACCGCCTCCTGCACAAGGACGAGGCGCCTCCTCTACGAGGCCGACTACCCAGCGCCACCGGATGCGGGTGCCGGGCACCTGGAGGATCAGTGTCGGCGGCGTCCCGGTGCCTCTAGCGCCCACCGGAGCTGCCCGGTGCACCGAAATTGCACGCATCCGTTCCTTGCTGCCGAAGCAGGCGCGGAACTAGCCGAGGTATGCCCCCAACAGCAACGAGCTGTGGACGGCGTACTTCGACGGCGCCATGAAGAGCAGCTCGCCTCCACCAACGGCGTCGAGCCCCGCGGCCGCCTCAACTCCGACGGGCAGCAGCAATGGTGGGACGTTCCCGACGGCATCCTCGACGCCGTCCTGGAGTACATCAAGGCCGGCAACACTGACAAGACCGGTTTTTCGGGATATTAATTTGCTAGAAAATGGTCCTTGTGCTCACCAGCCCCAGGATTACTGTTAGCTGATGAGGCACCAACTTGATACAGAAATTCCAAGCAAAGTACATGATGTGTAGTACAAGGCCATTCTGGCCTATGAGTACAGCAAATGGTTTCTAGCAGTTGATGGCGGAAGCGGTTTGCGGATCATCAGCATCTATGGGACTCCATTTCCCACAGGAACAGCTGACCAGGATAACTCATATCTTCGCGAGGCTGCTATCTCCACTGCGTAGGTTCCGGGCTGTCATCGCAACGCTCCTCTCCAGGCAAGAAATCTGGCCAAGACAATAGCCAGGGACAAGCCAGTGAGTACTTTGAATGTACTCGCAAACATCATGAATACTGGTATAACAAAAGATAATCATGCTCTGAAATATGCCACGATCACTACGTCAGTCATAAATGAAAATCATGATGTATGCAAGCAGGTTAATCATGTCAAATATAATTATGCAATCAGAGAGTAGAAATAGAATGCACCGATCGGGTGTCTGAACCGACGCCTCGAAAGGATAATAATAATGTAAAGCATGCCTTAGTCGGGCGTCTAAGCGACACCTCATAAAGGGCTTATATATGAAAGATGTAACAAGCATGCCACAGTCGGGCGTCTGCGACACCACATAAGGGCTTATAAGTAATTGAAATAACAAGCAGGCCACAGTCGGCGTCTGAGTGACACCACATAAAGGGCTTATAAGTAATTTAAATAATAAACATGCCACAGTCGGGCGTCTGAGCGACACCATATAAAGGGCTTATATAAGACTAATCACATTGAATATCCGGAAGGTAGAGCCGTCCCAGGGATACTCAATAATTGAAATAAATACAAATGGTTAGTCCACAATAATAATAATCATAATCATCACATGTCATAGGTCATAATCAATGTTCTGGTTTAGTAATTTTGCCTCCGAAGACCCATCCCAGACTGTAGTCCTTAACCATGGACACGGCTATTCGAATAGATATAATCTCTGCAGAGGGTGTACTCTTTACCCACGAGTAACGGATTTCTTTAGTCCACCGGGACTAATTCCGTCTACGGTCTTTTGATTGAAAACATACCTGACCGCACACACCAGCCTAACTCACCGGTGTCTGGAATCATCCTTGACACCTGTTAAGCAAAACTCTAAGTGGGGAGGCTACAACCTCGACTAGCATGGGATCACAAAAATTATACCGCGCGCAAACTAGGGAAGCTACCCCTTCGGCTACAACCGAAAACACCCATGCCCCCGGACTAGGTGGCATGCCTACCGGATGCCTCTGGTATCTTCCATCATGGCCTCTCTGTACGGTGTGTGCTAGGAAAGGGGTTGACAACTTACTGAACGGTACCCTACCTATGGCAGGGACAAGTGGTAGCACGAAACAAGTATGGGGGTTACCGGAACAAGACTCGATCTATGGCCGACTCAGGAGGTTTAAGTATTCCCTGCACGGTTAGCATAACAAATATGTTTCAACCAACAAACACAATCACCACTCATCATGCCTCACTATGCCGTACTGGACACAACCGTCTCAACGAAGACCGGAGACAAGCTCGTGTCTACCCAAGACAGAGACTTTCCCGGCTTCCTTCCGATAGGCACGAGAAGCATACGAGGGTAACCACTATCCACATATCAAATTTTCCAGAGCACGGGGTCATCAATATGTACTTATGAGTAGGGTCATATCACCACATAAAGCAACGAAAACTCTGAGAAAAGGTGGTGTTGTAACTGTGTCAAACAACACACGATAATATTATGCCAGGGTTCAAAAATGCTTGCCTTCAAGGTGTGGAG
>NW_021229845.1:15195-15908 GCF_002162155.2 Triticum dicoccoides | reverse complement strand
GTATGTGTACATACGGGCGGGGTCTCGAATGCCTACTCGCGCATATGTACGGCGAAGGCTCGTGTACATGGCTGGGTCGGAACGGAGAAACAACGTCGTCGTCGTGTTCATGGGGAGGCAACGGAATGCGTCGTGTTCATGGGGAGGCAACAGAATGCGTCGTGTTCATCGGGAGGCAATGGAACACGTGGGAGCCAACCGGCTGGGTCAGAACGGAATGCGTGGTCGTGTTCATCGGGAGGGCTTGGACGGAACAGGCGATGGAAACGAGGCCTGGCGTACCGCACAATGGAGGAAACGGACCTCCTATGTTCGGAACGGGGTCCTGTTAATCAGGAGGGGTCTGGCGTACCGCAAAACGGATGAAACGGACCTCCTACGGTCGAAACAGGGGTCCTGTTGATCGGGAGGGGTGTGGCGTACCGCAAAACAGACGAAACAGACCTCCTACGGTCGAAACGGGGGTCCTGTTGATCAGGAGGGGTGTGGTGTACCGCAAAACGGACCTCCTACTGTCGAAACGGGGGTCCTGTTCATCGGGAGGGGTGTGGCGTACCGCAAAACGGGACTCCACGGGATACTGTTCATCTCCACCGTCGACCTCCTCCAGCCTCCACGGGCTACCGTCGACCTCCTCCAGCCTCCACGGGCTCCTGTTCATCCAGCCTCCACCGCACGCTACTCCACCGGCTACTGTTCAACCACCCCTCCAC
>NW_021229845.1:5517-12742 GCF_002162155.2 Triticum dicoccoides | reverse complement strand
GCATCAAGCATCCCCTAGTTTGCCGGAAAGCCATGGTGTGCCGCAAGATCACGTACTACAAGATGTTGATGCCGGAGCGCCGCGCAGAAATCACGGCGGCGGTCCGCGCCAGAGACCTCCGTGCCCAAGCTCGCTTTGCGGTGGGCCAATCCCCGAGTTCTCTAGAGCCAAGATACAAGGAGGAGGAAGTCGAAACAATGTTCATGGCGGAGGTCGTGGCACAGAAGGCCCCCGATGGGTATGAGACGATGGACGTCGACTTCGTGCCGGCGTCCGAGTCCCCCATGGTGTAGGCGGACCAGCGGTTCAACCTAGCGATACTAAAGGAGGATCGGTAGGAAGAGGCTCAACTCGATGCGGAGCGCGCGCATGCCGCTGCCATCGAGGCTCTCCTGCAGGCGGAACCGAATGTCGTGGATGTGAACCGGGCGGCGGAGGCTCAACTTGAGGCGGAGCATGCGGATGTCGCTGCCATCGAGGCCCTCCTGCAGGCAGAACCGGACGTCCTGGACTTGAACTGGGAGGCAGAGGCTCAACTCGACATGGAGCGTGCAGATGCCTCTCTTATCGAGGCCCTCATGCAGGCGGAACCGGACGTCCTGGACTTGAACCGGGCGGCGGAGGCTCGACTCGACACAGAGCGCGCGGATGCCGCTGCCATTGAGGCCCTCCTGGAGGCGGAACGGGACATCCTCGACTTGAACTGGGTGGTGCTCTTGTCCGTGTAGAGCGCCCGCACACTCCGCGTGAACGAGTAGCTGGAGGCTGAGGACAACCACGGTGCGGAGACACACATCGGCAGCTACGGCTGGTTCGCGCCGGCTGCCAAAGACGACGAGGCCGTCTCATTCCGCGAGCAGTGATAGTTTTTCTTTATGTTGTTGTTTTTATGGATCTTTTGTTGTGTAAAAACATATATTGTTATTAAAGTCACCTGACTTGGGTCAGTCTACCATTTCAGGTGGTTGGATGAATATCCTACATCTCCTAACCCTTCTTCCTCACCTCTTCTTCTTCCCCAACAGACCACCGCACGGGCCGTACGGATACTCCCCAACATGTGGTTGGATAAACATACTCTATGAATGAAAATTATGTGTCAGCGGTAGGATGGTTGAGTTTGGTTTGTTCACATGCGACAACACGTGTCAGTGAGGATGCGTTCCCTTGGTTGGGTTTGCGGCGTGCAGGAGCGACTGTGCATGTGAGGGTGCGGTGCGACCGCGGCGTGCAGGAGCGACCGTGTGAGGGTGCTATCGGTGTACTAGAGTAGGGGTACCCTAGTATCCCGAACTTGTGCACGGGCAGTCGCAGCGTCCCGCGGCAAGGCTTGCCGGGTGACCGCCAAGGTCCTCCGTGGTTCCTTTGGAGCCATTCAAGAACAAAGTGTCCAAGCCAAGGAGACAAGACCCCGGCAAAAGGAGCTTGCCGGGAAGGCCAACCAAGGCAAGGCGCTTGAGGAGACAAGACCCCGGCAAGAGGAGCTTGCCAGGAAGGCCACTCAAGGCATCTCAAGAAACTTGCCGCGGCGCACCTCGCGCCCCGGCAAGGCCCGGTGAGCGACAAGCTCCCGGACGCGACAAGACAACGACCGCGGCAAGGGGCTTGCCGCGGCAAGCCACCACTCCGCACCCGCGCTCCAGCACATCCACCAACGTGTCGCTCTGGGACCCTTCCGGGTGTACGTGGCGGGAGGCTGTGCAGCCAGGGGTGCATGGTGGCAAGCGGCGCTGATAAGATTGCCATCGTGGCGAGCAGTGGCGTCCCTGACGGTCCCTTTTGCACTGTTTAGGCGACACAGACGGGCATTTAATGCCCTTGTCCCCTGCCGTCAGGGTTAGGTATGATACACTGTAGCAGGTAGCTGTACCTACCGCAGCACCTTTCCATTTTTACCCCTGTCTACGTTGCCACCTGTCGGTGACCCCTTGAGCATATAAAAGGAGGCCCATGCGCAACGTAGAGGGGGTTAGCAGATTCAAGTTAGCTAGCTCAGGGAACACTCACGCTCGGTTTAGTTAGCCGCTGGTGTGTACTGTGCACTCCGCGCTCCCAAGCAAGAAATCAATACAAACCACAAAGCATGAGTAGGGTTTTACGCATCCGTGCGGCCCGAACCTGGGTAAACTGCTCGCGTGCCTCGCCTCGATCCGCTCTTCGCACGACCTCCGCCCTCACCGAATCGAAAGGGACTCGGCCCGCCGGTCCCATAGGTGTTCGTGGATCAGTCCCCCGACATCTTTGGCGCGCCAGGTAGGGGGCGTCGAGCTTGTGCGAACCAGGTCCGGCATTCACGCGGGCTAGATCTTCATCATCTTCATCAACATGCCGCCGAAGAAGAAGGTTTCAGAGGCAGCTACTCTGTCCGTGCCGAACCCACCACCGCCGGAGGAAACGGTTGGTGGGGCGGACGCCGGCGGAAGAACGGGCGTCGACGAGGGAGCTCGCGGTACTGCCAGGTCCAAGGACAAGGCTGCGCTGCCCATCGGCGGCGTGGCCGGCTCCCACAATGATCGGGCGCACTCCAAGACCTCGGCGTCCGTGCATGCACCGCGCCCATCTCAGGAAGCGCGGGACCGGCAGCGTCATGGTACTTACGGTAACATGCGTTTGCTGGACCAAGATCGAGCTGGTGGGTCCCGGAGTGCTCAAGACCAGTATGTACGCCAACATGCTGGCATGAGCGAGGCACATTCGCCTGGACGGGATAATGCTCCTTCTAACATAGTTAGAAGTCCGAGCATATCTCGCTCCTCACACCGTTCGCCACCGCCACCCGCCACTGCCGTAGAAGCTTTGGCGCGAGCTCAACTGCTCCTGGACTACCCTCCAGCGCCGGACAAGATCGACGACTGGAGGGCCACCATTCGGAGTCTCATCGGCTTTGCCAACGGCGATGCCCAACGGCAACCGAGCACGTCGCAACCGCGGCAAGTCAGCCAGGCACAAGCCGGTGGCGACAAGACCGGTGGGGGTGCAACCACTGTGCACTCTCCGCCCCGAAGGCCAAGATCGCCGACTCGCCGGATCCACCTCGACAGCGACTCCACCGCGTCATCAGATCCACGAGCTCGTCGTGATCAACGACAAGTTCTTCACGCACGACAACAAGAAGACGCTCGTACTCGTATCGAGCGCCGAAGAAAAGCGCGACGTCAATCAGACCAGCGCGCTGGGCCCTCTGTCGACATGCATGCGCCAGGGGAACCAGGCGACTTGCCGTACGCGGTAGGTTGCCCTGCGTTTACTCGTGAGCTGCGGCAAGTCCAGTGGCCCAGCACGAAGAACTTCAAGCCAGACGTACCAGAGAAGTACGACAGCAAGTCGCATCCGTCAGAGTTCCTCAGCATCTACACCATCGCGGTGCAGGCTGCCGGAGGACGGGACGACAAGATCCTTGCCAACTACTTCCCGCTAGTGCTCAAACCCAACATCAGGTCCTGGCTCATGCACTTGCCGGACAACTCCATATCCTCCTGGGTAGACCTTTGCCATCAGTTTGTCGGCGCCTTTACAGGCGGCCACAAATCTCATGGCCAAGAAAGTGACCTTCATCTGCTCGCCCAGAAGGAAGGAGAGCCTCTGCGCAAGTACATTCAGAGATTCAGCCGTGTACAGCACAACATCCCAGATGTCCACCCTGCCGCGGTCATCAGTGCATTTCATCAGAACGTGCGTAACCGCAGGATGCGGGAGGAGATGGCGATGTGCAAGATCAGAGACGTCAGTGAGCTATATGCCCTGGCCGACAAGTGTGCACGTGCTGAGGAAGGGAGGAGACTCCCCGGAGAGAATATAGGAGCAGGAGGATCTGACAGTGAGGATCCTGCCCCGGCAAAGAAAAACCGGCGGCGGAACAGGAAGAAGAAAGGCAAAGATGTGCTAGTCGTTGAGCAGTCCGGCAATGAAGGTGGCGCCAATAAAGCCAAAGTTGGTAGCTCCGGCAAGGAGATTGCCGCATGCACCAACTGCCAGGCCGTGGCGGCCGCCGACAAGCAGGACGGCTCCGACAAGCAATACTGCAAGATCCACTGCACCAAGGGCCATGACCTCCAGAGCTGCAAGAAGGTCGAGCAGCTTGTCCAGCAACAAAAGGCTGAATACGAGCGGCGCGACAAGGAGAGGGCCCAAGGCGGCGATGGAGAATCCGGCAAGAAGCGCGCCCACCGGGGAGGACGCCGCGGCAAGGCCAAGCAGCGGCAAGGAGACAGACCTCCCCGCGGCCGCGACAAAGACGAAGATGACGACGACGACGAAGACATGGAGGATGTCTTGACCAGTGAGCAGGAGTTCCAGAAAGCCACAGAGGTCTTGTGCGTTGACGGTGGTGCTTCTCTGCATACTTCGCACCGCCAGCTCAAGCAGTGGGTGCGGGAAGTCAATGCAGCGGAACCACCCGTCGAATCACGCAAGCTTCTGAAATGGTCCAGCACGCCTATCATCTTTGATATTGAGGACCACCCTGATCGCACAACTGCAGTCGGGTGCTTGCCGATGTTGGTTTCACCAACTATCCGCAACCTCAAGGTCACTAAGATGCTAGTTAACGGCGGGGCCGGCTTGAACCTGATTTCCTCCGCTGTACTCCAGAAACTCCAAATCCCTGACAGCGAGCTCGAAGAGACCGGCACATTCCAAGGAATCAACCCGGGAAGGAGCAAACCGAAGGGGAAGGTCACGTTGCCAGTAACGTTTGGCAGCGAGCTGAACTTCAGGACTGAGAGGGTCACTTTTGACGTTGCCGATATTCCATTGCCTTACAATGGGATACTTGGCCGTCCAGCACTCGCCAAGTTCATGGCAGCCTCTCACTACGCATACAACATGCTGAAGATGCCAGGCCCGATAAGCGTCATCTCCGTCCCTGGCGACAAGAAGGATGCCCTTATCTGCGCCGACAAGATCTACCGAGAAGCGGCAGCCGCAACAGACCGCAAGTCACTTGCCGCTGAAGCTCCCGGGGGGAAGAAGACCAACTCCGGCAAGAGTTCTGATGCCCACTCCGGCAAGCGCACCCCTTCGGAGTGCTGCGCTGCCGTCGAGGATGCACCATCGAGCTCTACCGGCAAGTGTAAGAAGACGATGGCAGCTCCGCCAGAGACGAAGAAGGTGTCCGCCAAGGAGGACGACACTGGTGGTACCTTCACCATCAGTGCCACTCTCGACCCTAAATAGGAAAGCGCGCTCGTTGCTTTCCTGCGCGCGAATGTCGACGTGTTTGCGTGGCAACCGTCTGACATCCCCGGTGTTCCCAGGAAAGTGATTGAGCACCACCTTGCCGTTTGTCCTCATGCGCGGCCCGTCAAGCAGAAGGTCAGGAAGCAGGCAGTGGAGCGCCAAGAATTCATTGCAGAAGAAATCAAGAAATTGGAAGCAGCAGGCCTTGTCAGAGGAGTGCTCCATCCTACGTGGTTGGCCAATCCTGTAGTCGTGCGCAAGGCAAACGGGAAATGGAGACTTTGTATCGATTTTACCGATGTTAACAAAGCTTGTCCCAAAGACCCATTTCCTTTGCCGCGCATTGACCAGATTGTTGACTCCACAGCCGGATGTGATTTTCTTTCATTTCTTGACGCATACTCAGGATATCATCAGATCTTCATGGCAGAAGAGGATGAGGAGAAGACCGCATTTATTACTCCATGTGGCACGTACTGTTTCGTACGGATGCCTTTCGGATTAAAAAATGCTGGTTCAACATTTGCAAGAGTAGTCCATGTCGCCCTTGAGCCGCAAATACACAGAAATGTGGAAGCCTACATGGATGATATATTGGTCAAGAGCAAGGACAGGGCAACTCTGATTCAAGATTTGGATGAAACCTTTGCAAATCTGCGCAAGATCAACCTCAAGATCAACCCAGAGAAGTGTGTGTTTGGAGTCCCTTCCGGCAAGCTTCTTGGGTTCTTCGTGTCTCAGCGGGGAATTGAAGCCAATCTCGACAAGATCAAGGCTATTGAGCAGATTGAAGCAGCAAAGCGCGTCAAGGATGTACAAAGACTTGCCGGTTGCGTGGCTGCTCTCAGCAGGTTTATCTCTAGGTCTCCTGAGCGCGCCCTGCCGATTTTCAAACTATTGAAAAAGGCAGGTCCAATGAAATGGACTCCGGAAGCGGAGGCTGCGCTGCAAGACTTGAAGAGATACCTGTCCTCCGCTCCAACACTTGTCGCACCTAAGCCACAAGAGAAGTTGCTGCTGTACATAGCGGCAACCAATCAAGTGGTTAGTGCTGCGTTAGTAGCGGAGAGGGAGGCAGATGACGAGCCAGCAACCACGGCAGGCGCATCCAGCGACAGGCAGGGGGCTTCCCCGACAAGCTCTGGTCCCGACAAAGATGAATCTGCGCAGATGCACGAGGAAATACAGAAGAAAATGGTGCAGCGCCCAGTTTACTTTGTCAGCTCCCTTCTGCAAGGGGCTAGGTCAAGGTACTCTGGCGTGCAGAAATTGCTTTTCGGCCTCCTCATGGCCTCGAGAAAGCTGCGCCATTACTTCCAAGCACATGAGATCACAGTTGTCACTCGCTTTCCGCTGAAGAGGATACTACAGAATCCAGAAGCGACAGGCAGGATAGTTGAGTGGGCACTGGAATTGTCAAGCTTTGGCCTTAAGTTTGAGAGTACTTCAACTATCCAAAGCAGAGCATTGGCAGAATTCATAGCAGAATGGACGCCAACACCAGATGAAGAAATTCCAGAAACAAGCATCCCCGTCAAGGAAGCAAGCAAAGAGTGGCTGATGTACTTTGATGGTGCCTTTTCGCTGCAAGGCGCCGGTGCTGGCGTGCTGCTCATCGCACCCACCGGAGAGCACCTCAAGTACATAGTTCAGATGCACTTTCCCAAGGAGCAAGCGACAAACAATACTGCAGAGTATGAAGGTTTGCTTGCCGGTCTCAGGATCGCGGCAGACCTTGGGATCAAGAAGCTCATTGTCAGGGGTGACTCGCAGCTTGTCGTCCGCCAAGTGAACAAGAATTATCAGAGTCCGTTGATGGAAGCCTACGTCGACGAAGTGAGAAAGCTAGAAGAGCACTTTGACAGCCTACAGATGGAGCATGTTCCAAGAGTACAGAACGACATTGCCGATGGCCTGTCAAAGTGCGCTGCACTTAAGTTACCTGTGGAACCAGGGATCTTTGTGCTGAAGTTGACTCAACCTTCCGTAACGCCATCAACTGGACAGAGCAAGAAGAGGAAGTTGATTTCTGGTGACTATTTTCCGG
>NW_021229845.1:4437-5430 GCF_002162155.2 Triticum dicoccoides | reverse complement strand
AGAGCTTCCCGAAGCCGCCGCCAAGAAGGTCCCCAAGATCAACGCCAAGAGCGCTGAGGAGCAGTCTGCTCTGGCAAACCCCAGGGTTTGTTCCGTTGAAGCAGAGGCTCCCGGCAAGTTTTGCTCCGGCAAGCTTGCCGGGGAACGTCAAGCTCCGGCACAACCGCAGGTTCTCGCCGTAGAAGCGGACGTTCCCGCAGCGACAGATTTGCCTTGCGCCGAGGAGCAGTCTGCTCCGGCAAGCCCCAGGGTTTGTTCCGTTGAAGCAGAAGCTCCCGACAAGTTTTGCTCCGGCAAGCTTGCCTGGGAACGTCAAGCTCCGGCGAAGCCGCAGGTTCTCGCCGTAGAAGCGGATGTTCCCGCAGCAGCAGATTTGCCTTTAGTTCTTGTTGTCGAGCCACAAGCTCCAGCATGGGCACAACACATTGTCCGTTTCCTTCAGACAGGAGAACTTCCCGAAGAGCAAGAAGAAGCGGAAAGAGTAGCCCGGCAGTCAAGTATGTACCAGTTTGTCGACAAGGCACTATACAGAAGAAGACTCAACGGTGTGAAATTGAAGGGTATTCACCGGGAAGACGGACAAAAGCTGTTGGCAGAGATACATGGAGGCATATGTGGACACCACATTGGCGCAAGAGCACTTGTCGGCAAAGCATTCCGGCAAGGATTCTTTTGGCCGACAGCCCTCCAGGATGCAACTGGACAAGTAACCAAGTGTGAAGCGTGCCAGTTCCATTCCAAGCAGATACACCAACCAGCTCAAGCTCTCTAGACGATCCCTTTATCCTGGCCATTTTTGGTCTGGGGGCTCGACATCCTCGGCCCCTTTCCCCGAGCAGTCGGGGGCTTTGAGTACTTGTACGTTGCAATCGACAAGTTCACAAAGTGGCCGGAAGTGGAACTAGTGAGGAAGGTGACAGCACAGTCAGCAGTCAAGTTCTTCAGGTCGATTGTTTGCTGCTTCGGGATCCCCAACAGGATAATCACCGACAA
>NW_021229845.1:0-4396 GCF_002162155.2 Triticum dicoccoides | reverse complement strand
TAAGTTTTACCCGTAAGGCGCGGTTGCCGGAACCTGTTCCGGCAACCACCTTTTGTACAAGTATTGCCGCTGTTGCATGTAATCCTTTGTACAAAGCCGGGCGCAGACCCCGTGCATAAGTAAAGCTCACATGCTCAGCACATTTTGTCAATTTCAAGCTTTCTATTTTATGCATGTGTTATCTGACACTTTGTGCAGCACCTAAACCCCGGTAAGCAATAACGAGCCGTAAGGCTCCATATCTTTATTTTCTCTTCTTTCTTTTTTCTCAAGGAAATAAAGGTTCCCTCGCCCACAAGTTTGCCAGGGAGGAAAGGAGAAGACGATGGTATGGACCAGGCGTCGTTCAAGAAAGTTTCACCTTGCTGAGAAGCAAGCAACAGAAAAGCTAAGTTGCCAAAGTTTGAGCAATCAGATTTTTTAAAATTTTAAGTTATCTCCCTTGAACGACCGCACTTTGTATGGAAAACCTATGCACGGAGGAACCAACTCGTAGCTAGTTGCGCCTTTACTTTGTTTCGAGTCCGCTCAACAACTTAAGTGAGCTGCTAGCGCCCTTACTTTGCTTCGAGTCCGCTCAGTAACTTAAGTGAGCCGCTAGCGCCCTTACTTTGTTTCGAGTTCGCTCAGCAACTTAAGTGAGATGCAACTAGTTGCGACAAGGTTTCTTGCCGGTAGCGGTACCGCCAGCAGGCTGCTGACGTCCCGCACTCAGCGCTCGCGGCCCAGGTGCCTGCACCGGCAAGTTCCCTAAAAGCGTAGGGTAAAAAGACATACAAAGGGAGGGATCAAGTAAAGGGAATAACATTGCAATCATTCCATAGAACAAAGCTATATTACAAAGATACCTTGTCACAGCTCTAATAGATTGTTTTCATGACATGATAAATAGCGACAAGGAAAGAAGAAATAGGCGGCCTAATCTACGCGATCGCCTTCGACCCTCTTGATCCCGCTCACCTTGTCCACAATGGGTGCGACAAGGGCCTTGAGCTCCTCCAGATCAGCTTCCGGCGGCAAGGTCCTGAGGATATTGGTGAGGCGGAGGCCCGGATTGCGGAAGGCCACCTTCATCAACACTTTCTGAAGAGCTCCCGCGCAGATTTTGCGCGACTCGTCGGCCAGCTGCTTGGGGATCCTTTCCCGGAGCCGCTGAAGGGCCGTCGCCACGCCCTTGAAGAACAGGATGAGCTTGGCGCTGGGTTGGAGGTTGTCGTCGGAGGGATACCCGAGATCTTCCATCCCCAGCTGCGCCAGCTCCTTGTCGATGTCTGTGGCGGTATTCACAAGACTCTCCGTCCAGTGCGTCACAGTCTCCCTTAAGGCGTTCTGGGCGGCGGCAGCACTCTCCAGCAGCGCCTTGTTGGCCTTTATTTCCTCCTTCAAGGCCGCCTCCCGCTTCTTGGCGCTGTCCAGAGTCTTGGTCAAAGTGGTTAGCTTCAACTCAAGATCCACGTTGGAGACCTTGGCGGCGCTGAGCTCTCTGCACTTCTCGGCGAGATCGGCTTCTAGCTGCGCCACCTTCTTCTTCAACTCCTCCTTGGCGGCTTCGGCGGCGGCGGCGGCATCCTCTGCTTGTTTGAGGGCTTCGCCGAGTTTTCCCTCGCGCGTGGCAAGCTCCTCCTTGTGGGAGTCGAGATTGACCTTCCGCTGTGCCAGTTCGCCCTCCTCCGTGGCTAGCTTCACAGCGGCAAGACGCTGCCGCTCTTCGGCTTCGGACTTCTCAAGGAGGAAGGCCTTCTGCGCTTCGGCAAGCTGCTCCCACTCCTCCGCCAGGGATCGGAGGGCTTCCCAGTGGAAACCCCCGAGCTCTTCTGCGCGCTTTTCGATGTCAGCTCCCGCCTTCGCGACAAGTGCCTCGCGGGATTCCAGCTTGGCTTGCCGCGCGCGGTAGAGCGACATCAACTTCCGCAGCAGCCGCTCTTCTTCGGCCTCGTTGCTGCTGCTGCTTGGCGCATCGACCAGCGTCAGCCCCGCGGAGGCGAGCACTTCTCCGTCGAAGATCTCCCCCTCGACCGGCGCCCTGGAGTTCGATGCCCAGGGAAGATTGATGAAGACGTCGTCGCCGGCCTTCAAGTAAACGCCCGGCTGGGGCTCCTCGGAGCTTGGCGCTGCGGCTTCGGCGGACGGGTCAGCGGTTGGTGTAGCGCCTGGCGCTCCTGCGGCCTCAGGGCCGTCAGTATGATCGCCAGATCCCTCGCCAGTTGCTGCGGCGGCACCCTTGGCGGCCCCGGCGCCGGCAGGATCACCAGCGTCGGCTGCTTCTTCGGCAGCAACCTCGGTCTCCATCTGCTCCGCAGCGGATGGATCTGATGGCCGGAAAAGGGGAAAAGAGTCAAACAAAATCCAGCGAAAACCCAGAAAGATCAAGAAAAGAAGAAACCGAGGGAAGTTTTGAAGCAAGAGGAGTACCTGCACTAGGCTTTGCAGTCATGGTCTCCGCCGTCGGGGGGCCGCTGGTGCTGTCTCTCGCCGGAGAACCCTCCCTTGCCGGAGACTTCTCCCTCACCGGGAAGCCTTCCCTTGTCGGAGAATTCTCCCTTGTCGGGGGATTCTCCCTTGGCTCCTGGTGGGGGTGCTCGGCTCCTACACAAGTTAACAAGCAGATATCAGCAAAGACAAGTACCCAAGCACGCCTCGCAGCAGAAAGTAAATCATACACTTACGCTAGGGGCTGCCCTGGAGGAAAGTCGCCGGGTCCGGCAAGGTTGTCTCGGGCGCGCCACCTGCTGTTGCAGTGGGCTCGTCCTCGATGACGATCACCGGGACCTTGGCCCTCTTTGCCGCTCTCTGGGCCAGAGTCCTAAAGAGGGACAAGTTTAGAGAAAATCAAGTGAGATACAAGACAAAACAACAAGAATTGAAGAAACGCAAGTACAACAAGAGAATCTTACTCTTCTTCTTCTTCCTCGTCGGAGCTGAACGCGGAGAAGTCGAAGTACGGCGCGCGCCCGGCACGAGGAGGCGGAGGAGAAGCTTCCCTTGGCCGCTTGGTGGGAGCAGTGGCGGTGGTCTGAGACGACCTCGCTCCGGCTACCGGCGCGGCGTGAGCAGCGGCAGGAACTGAAGCGGTGGTCCGGCTAGACTCCGCTCCAGTTGCCGTCGCCGCATGAGGCGCTCCCGCGGCAACGGTGGTTGCCGCGGTGGAGCGCGTCACGCGGCGTGGCGACTGTTGACCCGCTTGCCGCTCCGCCACGTCACCGGCCTTGCGGAGACGCCTTCTTGGTGGGGATGGAGGCTCTGCTTGCGGCGAGCTGCCTGAAGATGAGGAGGAAGAAGAGTTGATGTCCAGCGAGCCGCTCGTATCCTTGGCGGGCTCGCTTGGCTCGGCGTCACGCCCGGCAAGCTCCTTCTTGCCGGCGGGCTCCCCTCGCTCGGCACGGCTTGCCGCCTCTGTTGCATCTGCCTCCTCCACGGTGAATCCAAAGTCACCCGCGGCTGCGGCTGCCGCCGCCTCTTCCACCCTAGTGGCGATGAGTGCAAGCTCCGCATCGGTGGTGTCGCGGGTGAGGCCCTTCTTCTCGTCGGAGCAGATCGGCACTTCCACCAAGTCATCGAAGAACTGCTGCACGACGTCGTCTGCGGGCTCCTGCCAAGTCGGCACAATTCCGTGCGAGTCGCACTCCGGCATCATTGCACGGATGCGGTCGAGCGAGGAATTGTTGCACAGCGGAACGACGCCCCCCGGCAACCTGAAGACCTCGGGATGTTGGGGGTCATACTTGAAGAGCTCCTGAAGCATCGCGTTGAGCTCCAGGACTGTGAAGTTGTAATTGAGGCCCGGCCGTAGCCTCATGATATCTGCCGCATTCTTGAACTCCCAAGTAGGCCTCCCCCGTTCCTGCAGGGGGGCGATGCGGCGGCAAAGGAAGTCTGCGCCAACAGCGCCAACAGTTAGCCCGGCAAGCCTGAGACGCAGGATCCTGGTGACGGCAATCTTCAGCCTGTCATCTTCCGGGGCCACGTCACTCCAATCGCTGCTGCGCGCTACTGGGGTTTTGTGCCGGGTGGTGAATGGCTGCGGGTTCTCCTCGTCAATCCAGCACCAATCTGCCCTCCACTCCTCCCACTTGCCACGGAATTCTCCATCCAGATACGTCTCCTTCTTGCCGGGCCTTGAGATCCAGGCGATTCCGCCGGATAGAGGCTCCCCTCTCTCTACTCGGGGTATGAAGAAATGGCGGAAGAGGGCTACACTAGGGTGGACTCCGACAAAGTTTTTGCAGAGATGTGCGAAAACTGCCATGGTCAGAATAGCATTGGGGGTGAAGTCAAGGAGGTGGAATCCGTAGGTATTCATGATGTCGCAGAAGAATTCAGAGATGGGCGGGCAGAGCCCGCAGTAGAAGAACAATGCGAAGAAGGGGTATCCGTTTGGGGCCTTCTTCCAAGCGGC
>NW_021229844.1:0-1593 GCF_002162155.2 Triticum dicoccoides | reverse complement strand
TGTTGATGACCGACATGTAAACGCATCCCAGGGTTTTATAATCGTGGTAATCACTCTGGGACCCCAAAACAGTGAGTAATACTCCATGAAACAGGCCAGAATCGGCCAAAACTGGCAGTGTTGATGACAGAAACGTAAACGCATCCCAAGATTTGTTAATCGTGGAAATCACTCTGGGACCCCAAAACAGTGAGTAATAGTCCATGAAACGGGCCAGAATCGGCCAAAACTGCCAGCGTTGTTGACCGACACGTAGACGCATCCCAGGGTTTGTTAATGGTGGTAATCACTCCGGGACCCCAAAACAGTGAGTAATAGTCCATGAAACCGGCCAGAATCGGCCAAAACTGCCAGTATTGATGACCGACATGTAAGCGCACCCTTGGGTTGACTAACTATGGAAATCGCTTCGGGACCCCAACTCGGTGAGTAATAATCCAAGAGATGGGCCAGAATCGGCCAAAACTGCGAGTGTTGATGACCAACACGTAAACGCATCATAGGGTTTGTTAATCGTGGAAATCACTCTGGGACCCCAAAACAGTGAGTAATATCGATGAAACAGGCCAGAATCGGCCAAAACTAGCAGTATTGATGACCGACACGTAAACACATCCCAGGGTTTGTTAATCGTGGAAATTACTTCGGGACCCAAAAACAACGAGTAATAGTCCTTGAAACGGGCCAGAATAGGCCAAAACTGCCACTGTTGATGACCGAGACGTAAACGCATCCCAGGGTTTGTTGATAGTGGAAATCACTCTCCAACCCCAAAACAGTGCGTAATAGTCCATGAAACGGGCCAGAATCGGCCAAAACTGCCAGTGTTGATGACCAACACGTAGATGCGTTTCAGGGTTTGTTAATCGTGGTAATAACTCTGGGACCCCAAAACTGTGAGTAATAGTCCATGAAACGGGCTAGAATCGGCCAAAACTACCAGTGTTGATGACCGACACGTAAACGCATCCTAGGATTTGTTAATCGTGGAAATCACTCTGGGACCCCAAAACAGTGACTAATAGTTCATGAAACGGGCCAGAATCGGCCAAAACTGCGAGTGTTAATGACCGACATGTAAACGCATCCCAGGGTTTTATAATCGTGGTAATCACTCTGGGACCCCAAAACAGTGAGTAATACTCCATGAAACAGGCCAGAATCGGCCAAAACTGGCAGTGTTGATGACAGAAACGTAAACGCATCCCAAGATTTGTTAATCGTGGAAATCTCTTTGGGACCCCAAAACAGTGAGTAATAGTCCATGAAACGGGCCAGAATCGGCCAAAACTGCCAGCGTTGATGACCGACACGTAGACGCATCCCAGGGTTTGTTAATGGTGGTAATCACTCCGGGACCCCAAAACAGTGAGTAATAGTCCATGAAACCGGCCAGAATCGGCCAAAACTGCCAGTATTGATGACCGACATGTAAGCGCACCCTTGGGTTGACTAACTATGGAAATCGCTTCGGGACCCCAACTCGGTGAGTAATAATCCAAGAGATGGGCCAGAATCGGCCAAAACTGCGAGTGTTGATGACCAACACGTAAACGCATCACAGGGTTTGTTAATCGTGGAAATCACTCTGGG
>NW_021229843.1:0-2237 GCF_002162155.2 Triticum dicoccoides | reverse complement strand
TAACAAATGATAAAAGTGAGCGTAAACGGTATTGCAATGATGGTAAACAAGGCCTAGGGTTCATACTTTCACTAGTGTAAGTTCCCTCAACAATACTAACATAATTGGATCACATAACTATCCCTCAACATGCAACAAAAAGTCACTCCAAAGTCACTAATAGCGGAGAATGAACGAAGAGATTATGGTAGGGTATGAAACCACCTCAAAGTTATTCTTTCCAATCAATCGGTTGGGCTATTCCTATAAGTGTCACAAACAGCCCTGGAGTTCGTACTAGAATAACACCTTAAGACACAAATCAACCAAAACCCTAATGTCACCTAGATACTCCAATGTCACCTCAAGTATCCATGCGCATGATTATACGATATACATCACACAATCTCAGATTCATCTATTCAACCAACACAAAGGACCCCAAAGATCTACCAGAGAATCACGACGAAAACGTGTGCCAACCCCTATGCATAGGTTCATGAACCCGCAAGTTGGTCACCTTAACATACATCAAGTGCCACGCTGTATCCCATTGTCACCACAGATATCCACGGCAAGACATACATCAAGTGTTCTCAAATCTTTAAAGACTCAATCCGATAAGATTACTTCAAAGGGGAAACTCGATTCATTACAAGAGAGTAGAGGGGGGAAGAAACATCATAGGATCCAAATATAATAGCAAAGCTCGCGATACATCAAGATCGTATCACCTCAAGAACACGAGAGAGAGAGAGAGAGAGATCAAACACATAGCTACTAGTACATACCCTCAGCCCCGAGGGAGAACTACTCCCACTAGTAGAAAACAGGGCTTTGGTCCAGGCCGGGTCAGCCCATTAGTCCTGGTTCGTTCCAGAACCGGGACCAATGTGGGCATTGGTCCTGGTTTGTGAGCCCAGGGGCCGGCCGGGCCACATGGGCCATTGGTCCCGGTTCATCTGGACCTTTTGGTCCCGGTAGGTGGGATGAACCGGGACCAATGGGCCTCGCTCCTGGCCCACCACCATTGGTCCCGGTTGGTGGCTTGAACCAGGACCAAAGGCTCCCCTTTAGTCCCGGCTCATGTCACCAACCGGGACCAATGAGGTGCCTATATATACCCCTCGCTTGCGAGCAGAGCACCCCAGTGCTCTGTTTTTCTCTGTCCGAGGGGGAGAGGGCTTGGTGGTGCTCTAGCTCACCTCCTATGCACACAAGGTGTTCGATGGAATGCCCGAGCCACACTACTTAAGCTTTCTCCTCTCCAAGCTCGACCTCCAAGCTCCATTTTCCATAATATTTGTCTAGGTTTAGTGGTCCGTCACGCACCATCCCCGTCTTCACCGCCGTCGATCACCCGCGCCGAGCTCATCGCCGGCACCACCGTGGTGAGCCTCTTGTTCTTATCTTCTTTCTGAAAGGAAAAATATTCTTACTTGTATGTTTACATAGATACTAGTATTATTTTCTTACTTTTATTATTGCATCTTATATAGTGCGATGGTTTTGGTATCGGCCCCCGTCGGCCCTCGTCCTGTCTATGATTCGGATGTGGTATATATATTATCTTTATAACTATTGGTTCATTTATTGTTTATGAAAATTATGCCGACCAACGTGACATAGATTTTATTTATGTAGGATGTATGTGAATCGGAAATGCCAACCGACCCTATTGTCGAGAGGTTAAATTTAGTTCAAGAAGAAAACAATTTGTTGAAGGAAAAAATAAAAAAATGAGGAGGAGAAGATGATATTGGAGTTGCATGTTGCGGATGTCGTCAATGATCACAAGATCAAGATGGATGCAATGCGCTTGAAGATTAGAAAGATTAGAAAATATGCCATTCATACCGAGGCTTGGTATCATTAAGCCGTTGGATCAATTGTTACCTTGGTTGCGATTATGATCGCATTTGTTTTTGCATTGAAATGTTTTACATAGTTTCAAAGTATGGTTTAATTAATTAGATGCTCTCGAGAGCTATATGTTGTTAGATGAGAACTATGTATGCACTTTGGTTTTAATGTGATGATGAAATTCTATTAATTTGGACACTTAATTATATATAATGCACGCAGATGAACCAGCAATGGATGTACGGTGACAGACACACCTGCGAGCACATTAAGCGCGTGCATGAGTTTCTCGATGCGGCTAAGGCAAACAAGAAGAATGGTTTTATGTGTTGTCCATGCACTGAATGTTGGAATATGAGGTCTTACTCTAACCGGAAAATCATTCACTCCCACCT
>NW_021229842.1:0-702 GCF_002162155.2 Triticum dicoccoides | reverse complement strand
CCCCCTACGCCACCGACGCCATTTGCCGCCGACGCGACCTCACGCCGACGCCCCTGACGCCACCTTCACGCCGACGCCCGACGCCCCCTACGACCTCGACGCCACCTTCGAGGTAACTCCCGAAACCTGCCCCCCGTCGCCGCCGTAGACGCGTTCTGACGCCGACGCCAACTTCCTAGAGTAATTAAAAAATATTTTCAGAGTAGGCCTAATATTTTTAGAGTAATAATTATGCATGCATGATAGCTTATATATGTATGAATTTTGTTTGTAGTTAGCAACGCCAGCGCGCCATCGTCCCCAAGGGCCGGCACCGATCTCATGGCACGAGGTACTATCCATTCATCATGTTTATCATGTACGCATACATAGTAGCTAACATTATTTTTGCTCCTATTCCTAGCGATGGAGGAGTACGGAGAGATTTTTTGTTCGGTTGAGAAGTGGTGTCTCTTGGTCAGCAAACTAAACTCTAGGCAGAAAACGCGGTTTGCGAGCACTAGTCTTGAAAAAATGTTGATGATTCCTAGTGTGCTGATGCGAAAATGTTTGCTCAAGTTTATTATTAAATCGTATGCAATGGACAGAAAAAGGTTCATCATGCCATCAAAAAACGGTGCGATTTCATTGCGCATCGAAGATGTGTATGACATTTTTGGGCTACAGAACAAGGGCAAAGATGCCATTAAAGCCCTAGGTAAA
>NW_021229841.1:0-739 GCF_002162155.2 Triticum dicoccoides | reverse complement strand
CGACGTTTTAAGTCCCGGGTTTAGGGTTTAGGACAATTTTTGAAATGACAAAATTGTAAAAGGAAAAAAAGATATGCTCTAATTTATGTTTTTTTGAATTTTGGTTAAATCTTGTCAAACCGGTCAAACAACTGATTCAAGAAATATAGAGTGTTACTAAATAATTACGCAATAATATTAGTGTTACTAAATAAGTATCTCAGTTTTTTGAATTTTGGTCAAACTGTGGTCAAACTATGGTCAAACAACTTATTCAAGAAATATTAGTGTTACTACATAATTATTGTTTTTTAGAATAATAGTTTCAAACTCAAACAGTGAAACGTGCGACTTCATGCTCAAGCTAAACTCCTGAGGGTTAATAGGATTCACATCTTACTAATGTTAGGAAAACAGTAAGTGTAGACTTGGAAACGAGGGAGAATAAAACCCGGAAGTTAAGCGTGCTCAGGCTGGAGTAGTGAGATGGATGGGTGACCGGCCGGGAAGTTAGGCGATTTGGAATGAGTGATCCACAGTTGAGCAGTTAAGAGAGGTGATTAGAGACTAAATCATCAAATAATTCAGAAAAATTAAAAATCAAAAAAATCCAAAAAAAATCCAAAATTTTCAAAAAAAAAACCTTTAGTACCGGTTGGTAACACCAACCGGTACTAAAGGTCCCCCATACCAGGGCGCGAGCTCACGCCACGTGGTGGGCCTTTAGTGCCGGTTCGTGCCAAACCGGTACTAAGGGGGG
>NW_021229840.1:0-397 GCF_002162155.2 Triticum dicoccoides | reverse complement strand
TGGTCTTCGACGTTTAGCTTGTTACCTCAGCTACGATCTTGTGCCCTCGGCAGGAGTTGATAGATAGTCAGGCTTCTCAGCCTTTTTCATTTATAGTTGTCTGTACTCAGACATGATAGCTTCCGCTTGTGCTTTGACTTGTATGCTCTGATTGTTGGGTCATAAGACCCATGTTTGTAATATCTCGCTCCTCGGAGCCTATTGAATAAACTACTTGAGTCGTAGAGTCATTTTGTGATGCCATGTTGTATTTGCACATATCGAGCATATTGTGTGTATGTTGTTGAAATGCTTGGTATGTGTGGGATCTGACTATCTAGTTGTTTATCCTTAGTAGCCTCTCTTACCGGGAAATGTCTCCTAGTGTTTCCACTGAGCCATGGTAGCTTGCTACTGC
>NW_021229839.1:0-397 GCF_002162155.2 Triticum dicoccoides | reverse complement strand
TCAATTAGAGGCCCACAACAACACTTTCTATCGACTTCAATATTTGAAAATTTATTTTCTTCCCGCAGGACATTTTTTGTATGAAAAAGTATTAGAGAAATTCAGTTAAACAGACATTAATTATGCTCATGTCCACCAAAATCCCAAGGGAATGCAAAACATTTGAGTGCATATGGTAGAAAAAAAATACAGTTTTGGCGGCGAAACTACTTTTGCGGGCTTGGCCAGTCCTTGTGCATGGCGGTGGTCATGAGCTCCACCGACTTCGCCTTGCTGGTAATCGTGCTCAATAAACCTGGGAGCAAGAAGGTTGAACATGTTCATCATTTTTTTAGTGTCCATAATAATAATATGTATACTTATCAATTAGAGGTCGACAACAACACTTTCTATTCAC
>NW_021229838.1:0-738 GCF_002162155.2 Triticum dicoccoides | reverse complement strand
CCCCCCCCCCCAAGGCCCATGCGCATGGGAGAGGGGAAACCCTAAGGGGGAGGGCCTCCACTTGACTTGGGAGGCACTCCTCCCCCCCTTGGCCGCCGCCCCCAACCCTAGATGGGATCTAGGGGGGCCGGCCCCCTCTCTCCCCACCTATAAATAGTGGAGGGGTGGGAGGGCGGCCACACCCTTGAACCTGGCGCAGCCCCTCCCCTCCAATACCTCTCCTCCTCCGAGTGAGCTTGGTGAAGCCCTGCCGGAGAACTGCCACTCCATCACCACCACGCCGTCGTGATGCTGTTGGACTCTCTTCCTCAACCTATCCTTCCTACTTGTTGGATCAAGGCGTGGGAGACGTCTCCGTTCCGTATGTGTGTTGAACGCGGAGGTGTCGTCCGTTCGGCGCTAGGATCATCGGTGATTTGGATCACGACGAGTACGACTCCATCAACCCCGTTCACTTGAATGCTTCCTCTTAGCAATCTACAAGGGTATGTAGATGCACTCTCCTTCCCCTCGTTGCTAGATTACTCCATAGATTGATCTTGGTGATGCGTAGAAAATTTTAAATTTCTGCTATGATCCCCAACAGTGGCATCATGAGCTAGGTCTATGCGTAGTCTCTATGCACGAGTAGAACACAAAGCAGTTGTGGGCGTCGATATTGTCAATTTACTTGCCGTTACTAGTCTTATCTTGATTCGGTGGCATCGTGGGATGAAGCGGCCCGGACTGACCTTAAAC
>NW_021229837.1:0-1613 GCF_002162155.2 Triticum dicoccoides | reverse complement strand
CTCGCACGCCCCAGCCATGGCCGACGCCATCGCCGCCACCCCCTCGCCGTAGCCATGCCCTCCGTCCACCCCACGCCGTGCCACCGTGTCCAGGAGCTCCGCCGCCGTCCACTTCATCGAGCTAGCCGAGCCCCGTGTGCTCGTGCGGCCCGAGACCACCGCACCGACCTCGCCCGAGCTCACCGTCGCCGGAGATCCCCTTCAACGCCGTCGCCGCCTCAGCTCGTCCCCGACCTCGCCGGTGGCCTCTACGGGAGCGCTGTGAGCCTAGCTACTCCTCCGACCCTCTCTCTCTCATTCCTGAGCCGGGTAGCCACCGCACGAGGATCACACGCCCGCACCGCCGCGGATCTCGTCGCCGACGTGCCTCCGGCCACACTCCGGCCACAAGATGGTGTCCATCTTACTCACCGAGTCCCGCAACACCTAGCTAGCTACTCCACGAGCCTCACCGACCCCTCTAGCGCCAAGTTCATCCTCGACCGAGCCCCGGTGGCCGCCAAAGTCGTCGCCGGCGCCAACTCCGGCCACCCCGACCCCAACGGACTCCGCCAAGAGCTGCGGTTTGTCCCCAGCTCCACTCCGGTGGTCTCCGCGGCCCATTTGGTGGCCGAAATGGCCAAAACCACTCCCGCCGCCGCGTCGGGCTCGCCGGCGGCTAAACGCCGGCGCCGCTGGCTTTGACTTTGACCACGGGTGGGCCCTGGTTGACTCCCCTGAGTCAATGACAGGTGGGGCCCAGCCCTGTTAATTAAAAAGGATTAGTTTTAATTAAATTTTAATTAAAATAATCACCCTGACATGCGGGACCCACTGTCAGGTTTGACCCAGACCTGTTCCGTTGACCTGCTGACGTCACACTGACGTCAGGCTGGCGCAGTAATTGATTTTCTGGATTTAATTTAAATCAGGAAATTCCAGAATATTATTTAAACTTCAAAAAATTCATAACTTTTATTTTGTAACTCCAAATTGGACAAATTATATATGAAAAATGATCAGAAAAATCCAATCTATCCATCTGTACCATTTTCATGCATGATCAAACAAGTTAAATTGATGTTTTAAGCAGAACAAGGAAAAGCACTTTAAAAGGCCATGTTTGAGTTTGAAATTTGAATCTTTGATTCAAATTTGTTCAAACCCTTCTGGTTTTAGTTGCATTAGCCCAACACACTCATATTGCTATGTTTCATGCATGCATCATATTGTTGCACATTGTTTGGTGATGGCTGTGTATCGGTGTCCTTTGCGACAGGTTCTGCCTCCGAGGAGTACCGTGATTACCCTAACGAAGAACCGTATCAGTGCATCGAACCATCAGGCAAGCAACCAACCATTTGATCATATCGATACAACCCCATGTTCTCGCTCCTGCTCTCTTTTACTGCATTAAGACAACGCGTTTCAAACTGCTGTGTGCTACGGTAGTTGAACCCATTTCCTCTGCATGACCTGTCATTGCCACAGTAACTAGATGAAACCCACTAGCATGTGTAGGAGTTGATTGAGCCATATGTATGTGTTGTTCCTACCTTGCTATGCCTGCTATGCTTAGAGTCGTGTCAGGTCTGGTTCATCTGGGTGATGGGCTAGAGTGAAATGTTTATGTC
>NW_021229836.1:0-1048 GCF_002162155.2 Triticum dicoccoides | reverse complement strand
CGCCTCCCCTGCTTCCGGCCTTGCAGCAGCTGCTACACTGCGCCGCCGCCGCCTGCGTGCTGCATCTCGTGCGCGCATCCGCGGCCACCGCTGCCTCCCCACTGCTCCCTCGCGCCACACCTGCGTGTCGCCCCCTTCGCGCAAGCGCTCTCGCGTGCCTCGTTCGCGCCGTGGCCCCGCACCCTCGCCCCTGCTCGCGCCCATGGCTACGTGTGGCCGCCGCTGCCCGTGACCTGCTGCAGCTCTGCTCTGGCCAAGCCGCCGCACGCCGTCGCTCGCACCCCGCCTCTGCAGCCCTGCGCATCACCCCACTCCGGCTCCGGCCTGCCGCGCCTCGCCTGCGCCCCGCGGCGCCTTGTCGGCTTCGCCCGGGTCCGCCCCGTCGGGCTCCCCAGGCGCCTGGCACCCACGCCCGCACCGTTAGCCCACTAAGGCCTTTGAGCCACTGCACGTGGGGCCCGCCCCCAAAACGTTTTTTAAGGTTTAAAAATATGTTATATAATAATTAATAATTAATTAATCAGGATAGTTAATTAACTTAATTAATTAGTGTTAGTTAAACTAATTACCTAACTAATCTAATCAATCTGTTAGTTAGTTAGTTAGGTCAATGACAGAAGGGACCCACTGCCCTCTTTGACCAGTCAATGGTCAGTGTTGACCGCTGACGTCATGATGACGTCATGCTGGTGCAATAACTCTGTTTTAGATTTAATAATAATTTCAGGATATTGTTTAAATCTTTAAAAAATCATAGAAAATAAACCGCAACTAGGATGAAAATGTTTTCTACATGAAAGTTACTCAGAACGACGAGATGAATCCGGATATGCGGTTCGTTCATCTGTCACATGCCCCTAGCATGTTGAACATGGAACTTTCCCCCTCTTTTCCTCTGTCCGGAATCCGCCTAACGCCGGGAATTAATCCTCGTATGTTTATCCCCTCCGTCTGCAACGTGTAGTACCACGTTAGTTCACCTCTAGCACCACGTATTGCCAGGTTATGCTTTATGATGCTTTGTTTGCTTTATATTTATTGTTTCTTC
>NW_021229835.1:0-3356 GCF_002162155.2 Triticum dicoccoides | reverse complement strand
TCAGAATCCCAAGTTCGAAACTTCAGCAGCTCCAGCTTTGGGGTTGCTCCTTCTTCAAACTTCACCAATTTGAGGTTCTTTATGAGATCCAATTCCAGCACCACCAGGCTTGGGAACATGTCCCGATGGAAACTGAGACAAACCTCATCACCGTGCTGGAACGACTTCTTCAACAGATGTAGGAACGCCAGGTTTGGTAAATCACCAAGGAGTTGTATTGTTGTATCATGCTCTAGTATCCTGGAGCTCCGCAGCTTCAGCTTCACCAGATTCTTGAGCCCCTTGACCCATTCCGGCAGTTTGACCAGGTTGCCGTACAGCTTGAGGCTCTGCAATGTCTCCGGAAACGAGAACTTTCCATCCAAGAAGCCACATAGACCTGGCTCCCCCTCTGACCGGATTGACAATGACTCCATGCGTGTGAGACCAACAATTGCTGAACACAACTCTTGTCCGTTTTCCTTATTGACGCCAGTCACTCCCAACTTGCGCAACTGGGTGAGTCCTTTTATGTCCTGTACAGCATACTTTCCGCGTCGTCCGATGTTCACAACACCCAGTGTGCGCAGGGCTTTCAGTTTCCTCATCCCTCTTGGCAATAGAACACCATACAAGTCCAGGCGAATTGCAATAGCAGGCAATAGAAGACAGCAATATAATCTGCATGCATCACGGTGGCTGAAGTTACCACCATGAAACACACATTGAGGTGCACAACACGCTATACAAGAAAGCAGCGGCATGAGACAAAAAAGACATGGCCTATTTTGGGTGCCCCGTGGAAAACTCATGTACAAACTCATCATCGATTGAGACCACCTCATCCACCGAAAGCCTGCCAGCATGAAGATTGTTTAGCTTCCGAAGCTTGATGATTGTCTTTGGCAGCAACAATATTAGGGTTTGTCTAATGTCTAGTGTCTCAAGCTGTCTCAGGTTGCCTAATGAATCTGGCAGGTGAGAAACATCATCACATCCTCTTAGAGAAAGGTATCTTAGGTGAAGAAGCATCCCAACATGCTTTAGGTGATGACTATATACACCTGTTGAGTCTTCTAAGTCCAGCACTCTTAACAACCTCATCTTGTCAGAAACAAAAAATGACTTCCACTCTCCAAAACATGTAACTGACCGCAGACGGGACATGTCCACCATGCTCTCAAACTCACTCTTATCTCCCTTCCAGTTGCTGCTTATAACTAAGTGGCGCACAGTGGTCTGGCTATTTGAGCTGCAACCTTCCTCGAGTGTAAAAACAAGATTTTCTTCCATGGACTTTGCGATACCAATTTCACGGATAAGATCATGGACTTGGCAGGAACTAATTCCTTTTCTGCTATGAATTGATTGTTGAGATGGTAGGATCATACTCCTGCTTATAAGTTCCAAGAAGTAGCTATCCGCTATTTCCTTTGCAGACTTGCCGCGTACCTCCCTTGAGTAACCCTCTGCACTCCACCGACGTGCCAAGCGTCCCCATCCAACCTTGTAATCTTCAGGAAAGATGGGCATATATAGGAAACATGACTTGAGGTGATAAGGTAAACCATCATAGCTTCTCATAAGGACAGTCTTTATGGTCCCAAACTCCGGATTCATCTCCAACTCGGCGCTGATATGCTCATTTAGTTTCCTCCACTCCAAAGCAGATTTTGGTTGGTTTGCTAAGAAGCCACCTATGGTGACTACTGCAAGGGGGAGTCCATTGCACTTCCTCAGGACCATTTCTGCTTGTTCAACCAACTCAGGATATTGCTTATCCAAATCCATATTCTGCTTAAATACCTGAAATTTGAGAAATCATATTCTTTAGTACCCAAATGGTAAATCCAGTATGGAGTAATCTTTTATATACTTGTAGGACTGTGCTAGCTTATTTATCTCATATACTATCACATTTTTACGTTTAGCAGTTAAAAATGGGAACTAGTGGTCCTACAGTCAGTGGTGTAGCCAGGCCCAGGCTACTATGGCCATGGCCTGGGGCGTGGCTCCACAATCCTTTGTACACTATAGCTATTTTTGCTACTGTAGCTGCCACAGATACTGTAGCTATGAGGGCTGGCCCGGGGCGTAGCCCAGCCCTGGCCATGCCACTGCCTACAGTCACACTTCCTGAGTCACATGTTTAAACATTTGCTCTTGGTAGTACGAAATTAAATAATTAAAATATTATTCCGAGTGAACTATGAGCAAATATGCAACTTTCAACTTACGAGTAAGTAAACTATATAAAGCAACTTTCCATGTGCAAGGATGAAGAGAGAGACAAGTTCCCAAGTGCTGGTGAACTCAAGGGAGGGAAGCTCCTCTACCATCACATGCTGCCATTCCAAGCAAACAAAAACTTCATGGTAAGTTGTCTCCGGAAAAGCAACACCTCGCAAAACCAAAGCGGTTAATAGCGGGTTGTGAACAGGGGTGAAGGCCATAGGTAGGAGGAGGTGACACATAAGAAGAAGACGCTTCTCCTGAAGAAAGCGGTGCATCAAGATGAGATGACACGCAAGGGGGATAGAGTTCATCATGAGAAGATGGTGCATCAGGAGAAGACATTGCATCAAGAGAAGTCGACACATGAGGGAAAGAGGGCACACTAGAAAGGATCCACAACACATGGGCAAAATGAATAGAAGGGAGGATGAAGCAGCAACACAAGGACGACGCATGAAGGAAAGCGACAAGCTTGGAGTCAGGGACTGGCAGGCGACATCACAGACAGGGACTATAGGCAATACTGGTGGCTGACGGAGCTCCGACTGGTGGCTGACGGAGCTCTAGCTAGTGATGGTGGCGATTACTTCTCCCCATCAACGACAGTCGTAGGAGAAGCAGCAACAGTAGCACGAACAAGGAAGCAGAACACCGACTTGGTCCGGATGTGTTTAGTGAAGCGGAAGAAGCAGCTTGAGCACGAGTGCGGGGATGTATTGATCAATCGAGAATGGGCTTGGACTTGGGCACACGGGAGTAGAAGCCAGTGGATTGATCTAGCAGAGTGATAGTGGCTAGCAATAGGATAGTTGAAACCGACCTACACTGAACTAGACCAGGTTCAGACCTAGTCAAACCTACACTGATCTAGATCAGATCCAAACCTAGTCGAAATCATGGCTGTGGTTCAGAGCATTCATCTCTCGATGATCCCCGATGAGAATGGCTAGGATAGTCGAAATCGACCTGCGCTGAACTAGACCGGGTTCAGACTTAGTCGAAATCATGGATGGGGTTCAGAGTATTCATCTCTTGACCGTTTCTGCTAAGTTTCTTGTGACTTCCAGTTCCACACATGTATCCCTTTGTCGCTACATGAGAAGGTTTGGAACATTAAGGCAGAGGTGAAGGTTAAATTTTTT
>NW_021229834.1:0-1850 GCF_002162155.2 Triticum dicoccoides | reverse complement strand
GGTTGTAATATCTGGTGGCCCCAATTCCAGCCTTGCAAAATCTCCCTTCTTCCTCGTACCCTTCGTTACCTAGAGCGCTTAATTCCCTAATTCGCCGCCAACCCAAGCAAAAATTGAATCGCCATCATCTCGTCTCTTTCCCCACATCTGTGCCGGACAACGATGACGAAGACTACGGTCGCGTTTCACCATCGCACCGGAGCTGCCTCGTCTATGCCCTCGTCCACTGCACTAGGTGGTCCACCGACAACGTCGGCCGCCGCAGCCGACATGCCTCATAGACACCGACTTCCACCGCATCAGGTGTGCTTCACTGACGCCGTCTCCCACCTCACCGGGGCTACTTCACCGAGCACGTCGTCGCACCTCCACCCCGCGAGGCAGTTGGTGCTTCACCAACAGCCTCATCCACCCCATCGTAGCGCTTCGCTCCTGCTCAAGATCCGCATCTGTAAGCGGCCAGCCAACGCCACCGCATCACGCTCAACGGCTCTGAAGTGACCCGCACTCTAGGGGAGCATGCCCAAATGCCGGCCCGAACTAGGTATCCACATATCACTCCCATGTGCACTGTTCCGACGATGTTTGGATATCTTTTTACTTCTCTCTTAGCTTGCACACCTATGCAACTCTGACTTTAACTGTTATTTCTTCTAGAGATATCATCTGAAACACGCAAAACTATTTTTTAGCGAAGCATGACAGTGCTACGGGATCTGGTACACATCGTGCACGCTGCTATAACCTTGTAAGTACCAGTTCTTCGATAGAACATGAAGGTCAATTCCTCTCATTTGATCAACCATTCGCCGTGCAAAAAATGCAGAGGGGGATGCAAGGAGCACAGGGCCTGCACATCCAAGCAAGTGGTAACATGCACCTGTACATGGAACATCCCAAGCGCAAGCAGAGCAGCAGTTAGCCTGTACTACAAGCTAGCGTAAGTCCCTGCATTTCATTTAATTCGTACTGGCATGCTTGTATGATATGTGTGCAGTGGCAGAACCATGAATTCAAGTTACCAGAGGCGAAATTTTAATTTAAAAAATGATGAAGGCACTTGCACTCCGGAAATCAACATAACTTGAGAAATGTGAAGCTACATGCCCTTTGAAAACCAGCTAATTATCCAAAGTAGTTTCAGATTATAAACCACTAGATGATATAAGCACCGAAAACACAAAATACAACATGGTGGGCAAGGACTACCAACATGGATTGTACATGCTTGAATTATTCGTTCTCTGGATGAAAATATCTATCTTGCACAAGTATGCCAATAGTTTGAAACAACATGTTATAAAACTATTTATGCTAGGTTGTCATGATACGGGGACGTTCTAGTAGCGGGCCTCGACGTTTCTGCAGGCCATGAAAATGTACTAACTCTCTGTCTCTCAACATAGCAGATCATCGTTAGACACTAAATCCTTTAATGGGAGCTTGCAAAATGCTTGCATTAGATCCCTCATTAGACACTATATGTTCATCACCAGGATCATGTAAAATGTTTGCATCAAATCCTTCATTAGCATTCTTCATTAGACATTTCAGGCTCAAGAACAACATGAGCTTGTATGTTTGCACCGGAAACTTGATTAGACACATCAGGTTCAGTCAGTTCAGTATTGATTGGGGGAGTTATAAATAAGTAGAAATTGGTTTCATTTTCTTATAAATTCCCTACATACAAGCGTTTTTACAACACCATTAGGTTTGAATATTGGCCAAAAATTGAACAGTTAAATTAGTTATAATCAAGGATGTGATGTAGCTGTTCGTTGCGCATGCTGCTCTTGCAAGCTGCGACTGTCAGCTTGCGCAAGCAAGATGCCATACCTGTGCTGCCA
>NW_021229833.1:0-1640 GCF_002162155.2 Triticum dicoccoides | reverse complement strand
GATCTATTTTGTGCGGAACATGGTATAATCCATGAGAGGACGCCTCCCTACTCACCTCAGTCAAATGGGGTAGCCGAAATAAAGAACCGAACTCTAACTGATATGGTTAACACCATGTTAGACACATCGGGTCTTTCCAAGGAATGGTGGGGGAGGCGCTAATGACTGCGTGTCATGTCCTAAACCGAGTTCCCACAAAGCCTAAGACCATGACTTCATTTGAGGAATGGGAAAGAAAAAGATCGAAACTCTCTTACCTACGTACTTGGGGTTGTTTGGCGGAAGTCAATATACCAATTCCCAAGAAGCGCAAGCTTGGACCAAAAATCGTCGATTGTGTTCTTCTGGGCTATGCTTTTCATAGCATTGGCTATAGATGTTTGATAAGAAAATCAGAGGTATCTGACATGCATGTTGTTACGATTATGGAGTCGAATGATGCAACTTTCTTTGAGGACATATTTCCTATGAAGGATATGTTGAGTTCATCAAATCAGGACATATTTCCTATGAATGATGCAACTTTCTTTGAAGATGTAGCAGTGTGTGATGCTTGTCAGCAGGGGAAGAGTCATCAACTTCCTTTTTCGGAGTCTAGTCGTGAGGTGAAACATCCTTTAGAACATGTGTTTTCAGATGTATGGGGTCCAACTCAGACTTTTGTCAGTGGTCACAATTATTATATCAGTTTCGTTGATGCTTATAGTCGTTTTACCTGGCTTTATCTTATTAAACGCAAATCTGATGTGTTTGAGATTGTTGTTCAGTTTCAGAAACATGTTGAACGCCTTCTCAAGCACAAAATTGTTCATGTTCAGTCGGACTGGGGGAAGGGGGTGAATATCGCAACCTCAACTCCTTCTTTCAGTCGCTTGGGATCGCTCACCGTTTAGCATGTCCACATACACATCAACAGAATGGTTCTGTGGAACGTAAGCATCGTCACATTGTTGAAACTGGTCTTACTCTTTTGGCCCATGCATCGGTTCCGTTTTGCTTCTGGAGTGATGCTCTCACCACTGCATGTTTTCTCATAAATCGTAGTCCCACTCGTGTTTTGAACATGAAGACTCCCATTAAGGTTCTCCTTAATGAACAACCTGATTATACATTTTTTATGGTTTTTGGGTGTGCTTGCTGGCCACATCTTCGCCCTTATAACAAGCGCAAGCTTGAGTTTCGTTCCAAGAAGTGTGTCTTTCTTGGCTATAGCTCTCTCCATAAAGGATATAAATGTCTTCATGTTCCCACAAATCGTGTCTATATATCTCGGGATGTCGTGTTTGATGAGCATGTTTTTCCCTTTGCCAAGCTCCCTGTGTCCACTGCTGAACCACCATCTTTGCATTCATCCTCTGTTGCATCTGACCAATTTGATGATATTGCATACTCTCCTATTTTGTTGCCTAACCATGGTGCAGGCACCGCGCCATGTGCTTCGGCGCCCCCGGCTTCTGGACCGGCGCCACTGGCCTCTGGGCTACCTGAGTCGCTAGCTGGGCCGATCGGCTCGATGCCCTTGGCCTCTAAGCCGGCCTCGCCGCTTCACTCGGCTCCACCGGCCTCGGTGCCTCTGGCCCCTGAGCCGGCCTCACCGCCTCGGCCTGCCTCGCCGGTTTTGCCGGGGCTGTCCTCGCCTG
>NW_021229832.1:0-1254 GCF_002162155.2 Triticum dicoccoides | reverse complement strand
AGTGCAAGTTGACAAACGGAAAGCAAATTGTATGCAAGGGACTCAACAAGCATGACTTTCTCGATCGTTAGATCATGAGAAATGACAACCTTGCCAAGACCCAATACCTTAGAATGTGAGGCATCACCCCACTCAACATTGGTGGGCATAGATGGAATCTTTTTCACGTCCACCACCAAGTCCTTGCTTCCGGTCATATGATTTGTTGCTCCACTATCGAGCAACCATGATCCCCCACCGGAAGCAAACACCTACAAGAGATCAATGCTTGGTTTTAGGTACCCATTTAGTAATGGGTCCTTTGATGTTAGTAACAAGGGTCTTAGTAACCCAAATAGACCATTCAATGTACTCATAAGGAGAACCAACGAATTTAGCATAAACATGTCCATCACTAGCACGGCACAACACATATGACGGGTTAAAGTCGCCGGCTTTGTTGGAGGAAATGCTTTTGCCCTTTTGGACGTCAACTCCCTTCACTTTTTCCTTCTTCTCCACCCTCTCCCTCTTTCACAAAAGTTTGCTTGAGAGGAGGAGGACGTTTGGTCCTGTCGTTCTTCTTCTTGCTCTTGGACTTGGGTGCAAACAAATTCCTTCCTTGGCCACAACTTCCTTTTGATTGCTCAAATGTTCATGAGGTTCTTCTCACCTTGAATGCATGTCACAAGGCCTTTCTCGAGTTGATCCTTCAATTTGGCATTCTCCTCCACAAGATGCACATGCTCACAAAATGGGTTAGTAGCACATGCATTATCAATTAATACCATATGAGGGAAGGTGGCCTTTTCCTTGGTTAGCTTAACTTGGAGTTGAGCATGAGACTCCTTGAGGTTAGCGTGAGCACCCTTCAAGACCTTGTGGGCCTTGTCAAGTATCTCAAACTCCTCTTTGAGTCTAGCATGATCAACCCCAAGTTTATCCTTCTCGGACGTTAGCACACGAGACACGACAAGAGCATGCTCAAGATCTTTCTTTAGCTTAGCATGGTCATCGTTGTATGACTCCTCAAAAGTCAAACGATGCACACGCTCTTCCTCAAGAGCATTAGAGAGATCCGATATCTCATCAGCATAGTCACGACTATGACCTTCCATCTTAGAGATGGTTTCTTCGTGAGCCTCGAGCATGTCATTGGCCTCACCAAGTTGTTCCAAGAGAGCAACAAAATGCTTCTTGGACTTGCCCTTGAGCTTACTCATAAAAGACTCAAATTCATTCACTTCCTCATTAGACCCATCATGTTCATCAATG
>NW_021229831.1:0-1138 GCF_002162155.2 Triticum dicoccoides | reverse complement strand
ATCGAGCAACTCAAGATTAACTTACGGAATGAGACATAGAACCATCTTTCGGGTTGAGACACGAGATACACATCAATAGGGGTGGAAGAAATGGATGACGAAGGTTCACTAGGTAGACAACAATTTCATACCTAAGAAGGTGGTAAACGATTGTCAACGTAGCGAGGAGTTGAGTTGCCATGATACCATAATGATACACCTTAGGGAAGGTGACTCGTAGAGATATCCCCTTAAGTGGCAAAAAGAATTACTTTTGATTCAGAGATCATTGAAACTCTTTAAACCAGCCTAAGGCAATTCTTGAGCGATCGTTTGGAGGGGGTCGGTAGAATGGCATACTCGGACTTGGATGATGTGGATTACCTTGTTGAAGACAACGTAATGGATGAATTTGCTTATCACCGAAAATGGAAGAGACCCATGGTAGAATGGCACATTGGCGGTGCAAGCTAGGAACAGAATGCAAATGCTAGGAATGATTCTGGTAACTGGGGAAGAACCCAACAATAGGGAGTGAATTCACTGTTTGAGTAGGTCATAGCATGTCGAGGAAACGGAGAGGATCCCCAGTTAATGCCGAAGATAACACCTAGCGCTTGAGCGTGCTCTCAAGAACTTCAGCATTTTCATATTCATCAAGGTTTTACCAACATCCGTGTCAAGGATCCTGGCAACACAACTTGCTACCATGATGAATGACGATGGATGATGCAGATGCAAAGGAAGATAACACCTTCTCAAATTTCACCCCTGGCGGGGCCAAGGAGATAAAATCTGGATGATCGACCGAGAGACATTTAGCACTCCGCTTCTAATGTTCTCCTTGATGTGCTAGGGTAACCCATTCATAGATATGGTTTGATATCTAGAACATCAAGTAAAGGTCGGACTTCGGGAGCAATAGAATCCATAAGAAACAGTTACGGAGGTAAATCCTACGAAATCCTTATGGGGAGGTGGCCAACTTCCTTAACAAGATACTACAATGATAGGTCTTCCGGCTGGGTGTGTTGGCCACGACATCCACTTTACCGGTTGTCGAGGGACCAATATTATAGTTCTTGGGAAATGTTCCAACCATCATATCTGCCTGAGATTCAGATCTGGTTGGTGTCAGGATATTCCAGACTCATCGAGT
>NW_021229830.1:0-1416 GCF_002162155.2 Triticum dicoccoides | reverse complement strand
AGTAGGTAAATGATAAAAAGAGAATTTTTGATGCGGAGTGCTACTTGGCATAATTTCAATGCAAATCTTCTTAATTGTGGTATGAATATTCAGATTAGGGAGATTCAAGACAAAAGTTCATATTGACATAAAAATAATAATACTTCAAGCAAACAAACAAAGCAATTATGTTTTCTTAAAGTAACATGGCCAAAGAAAGTTCATCCCTACAAAATCATATAGTTTAGTCATGCTCCATTTTCGTCACACAAGAATGCTCTCATCATGCACAACCCCGATGACAAGCCAAGCAATTGTTTCATACCTTAATAATTTCAAACTCATAAACTTTCACGCAATACATGAGCATGAGCCATGGATATAGCACTATAGGTGAAATAGAATAATGATGGGGTTTATGTGGAGAAGACAAAAAAGGAGAAAGTCTCACATCAACGAGGATAATCAATGGGCTATGGAGATGATCATCGATTGATGTTAATGCAAGGAGTAGGGATTGCCATGCAATGGATGAAATAGAGCTATAAATGTATGAAAGCTCAACAAAAGAAAACTAAGTGTGTGTGCATCCAACTTGCTTGCTCATGAAGACCTAGGGCACTTGAGGAGGCCCATTGTTGGAATATACAAGCCAAGTTCTATAATGAAAATTCCCACTAGTATATGAAAGTGATAACTCAAGAGACTCTCTATATGAAATACATGGTGCTACTTTGAAGCACAAGTGTGGAAAAAAGGAATAGTAGCATTGCCCTTTTTTTGGGGCCTTCTTTTTTTGGCCTTTCTTTTTTTGGCCTTTCCTTTTTTTTATTTTTTTATTTTGGGACAATAGTCTATTAATGATGATCATCACACTTCTATTTATTTACAACTTAATGATTACAACTCGATACTAGAATAAAGTATGACCCTATATGAATGCCTCTGGCGGTGTACCGGGATATGCAATGAATCAAGAGTGACAAGTATGAAAATTATGAACGGTGGCTTTGCCACAAATACTTTGTCAACTACATGATCATGCTAGGCAATATGACAATGATGAATGTGTCATGATAAACTGGATGGTGGAAACTTGCATGGCAATATATCTCGGAATGGCTATGGAAATGCCATAATAGGTAGGTATGGTGGCTGTTTTGAGGAAGATATAAGGAGGTTTATGTGTGACAGAGCGTATCATATCACGGGGTTTGGATGCACCAGCGAAGTTTGCATCAACTCTCGATGTGAGAAAGGGCAATGCACGGTACTGAAGAGGCTAGCAAGGATGGAAGGTTGAGAGTGCGTATAATCCATGGACTCAACATTAGTCATCAAGAACTCATATACTTATTGCAAAAATCAACAAGCTATCAAAAACCAAAGTATTACGCGCATGCTCCTAGGGGGATAGATTGATAGGAAAAGACAATC
>NW_021229829.1:0-1040 GCF_002162155.2 Triticum dicoccoides | reverse complement strand
CGCCTTTAGGATATTAGTAACCTTTGCGATAGTCCTTGAAGTCCGTGGTATCTTCTTCTTCCAGATACCATGAACTACTTATGGCAGAAGTTCCTCGTTGAACTGAAATATCACAACAGGATTATTCTTGAGGAGTTCTCCATTCATAAATCGTGACTCTGCCAGTTCTACCTTTCTGCATGGGTTATCCGGAAGAAATATGTTGAACTTGGTTCGACATACTAATCTATGCATCCACAACTCAGAAAATTATATGTTCCTTTGAGTTGTTCTCTTTAGTTGCATTCTGACCCTCGTCTATCAATTGATAGTCAAGAGTATGCGTGCGTTCGTTTATCGATGCCTATTACTCTTGTGGTCCGTCAAGCCATTCTATCGCAGAATGACTAGGAGAAACAAACTCCAGTACCTCTTCCAAATCCAGGATTGGGTCAAAGAAGTTGTGCTCCACAGATCAAATTGCTAATCCAGCTTTTGTTCTGTTCTACCTTGGAGTATTACCATCTTTATATCGGGATTGTTATAGGAATTGCACACCATCCTATGAACTCTTGGTACAGTGATACTTCTTGCCATCATTGTTCATTCCTCGGTTCCTGTGTTATCGTAACCGGAATGTCGACAAGTGAATCGTGGTGTGTGAAATCAATACTGCTAGCAACTCCGTTGTTTGGTAGTTAAAGGACAATAATTTCATTCTTAGCATGTTGGTTAGTGAATCATCATTCTAAGATTGATCGTGCTACCTAGTCCTTGTTCTCGGTGCACTCCTCGATCGATGAGTTAGGGTTATTTCAAATCTTCGCTCTATTGATCATATCGTCTTGCCTCAAAAAGCAAGATTGTTCTCGAGCTTAGTAACATATCGGTGGTTCGTGATTTCCCGAAGATCTTCTCGGAAGTATTACCAGGTTGTCACCTGACCGCTGTGTTGAGCTCGTGATCAAGTTGGTTCCTTCTGAACCATCCTTCTCCAAGGATCTGTGTTGGATATCCCTGAGCTAGTTGGTTAAGCTAGACAACAACTTGGAGAGTTGGAA
>NW_021229828.1:0-473 GCF_002162155.2 Triticum dicoccoides | reverse complement strand
GACGGGACCCGGGGCCGGGTTCCTCACCAAGCGTCGCGCCCCTGAAGGTAGCACCTCCCAGTGCCAGGCCGGCGGAGCCCAGTCCCGGACATGGGTCCTCTGAAGCAGGACGTCGTCGTGAACGGGTCGACGGCGAGGATGCGGGCCGGGCATCGTCGACAACAAATACTATATGCAAATGTAACACTAATTATGCTATCATTGCATATGTGAAAATTCTATATGCTACTTCATACTAATTAAGCATCTAACACTAAAAACAGAAAAAACAACTTCTATACATCCATTAAAAACAGAAAAACAACATTATATAAAAAAATTCCATACTAATTAAACACTAATTATATCCATCTAACATGCATTCATACATATATACTAGTGAAAAAATAATAATCTGAAAAATCTAAACTAATTAAACATACAAAATACGTATATACTAATTAACTTAAGGAAATGTGCGTGTGTGTGTGTGT
>NW_021229827.1:0-950 GCF_002162155.2 Triticum dicoccoides | reverse complement strand
GCAGGCTGCCTGGTTCGGACCAACACTCAGAGGAGCACTGGCCCGTGGGGGGCTAATATAAAGATGACCCTCGGGCTCCGAAAACCCAAGGGAAAAGAGGCTAGGTGGCAAATGGTAAAACCAATGTTGGGCATTGCTGGAAAAGCTTTAATCAACGCAAACTATCAAGGGGTTCCCATTATAACCCAACCGCGTGAGGAACGCAAAATCCGGGAACATAACACCGATATGACGGAAACTAGGGCGGCAAGAGTGGAACAAAACACTAGGCGAGAGGCCGATCATTCCACCCTTTACCAAGTATATAGATGCATTAAGATAACATAGCAATATAATGATAACCCAACAAGTAAATAAATGTTCCAACAAGGAACGGCTCCAATCTTCACCTGCAACTAGCAACGCTATAAGAGCGGCTGAGCAAAGCCGTAACATAGCCAATCAACGGTTTGCTAGGACATGGTGGGTTATAGGTTCAACATGGCAATTGGGAGGCTGACAAGCAAAAGTTAGGCGTCGTAGCATTGGCATAGCAAGAGCGAGCAAACTAGCATAGCAAAGATAGTAGTGATTTCGAGGGTATGATCATCTTGCCTGCAAAGCTGTTAGAGTTGACTGGATCCTCAAAAGCAAACTCAACGGGCTCCTCGTTAGCGAACTCGTCTCCCGGCTCTACCCAAACAAGACAAACAAGCAACAAGGATACAATCAACCACGTGCAAACTCAAACAATAAGATGCAATGATGGGATGCTATGCGGGATGCGATGCGGGATGCAAGATGCAAGATGTGACAGGAAATGCATGAACCTGGCCTCAACTTGGAAAACCAAGTGTGCCACTGGAAAGATGGGATGAAATAACTTGAAAACGATATAAAGAACGCCGGAATCGGAGTTACGGTTTGGAAATGGCAAGCGTTTTAAGAATGGCATCGGTCTGCGATTTACA
>NW_021229826.1:0-966 GCF_002162155.2 Triticum dicoccoides | reverse complement strand
GGGACTGGGTTTTCTGATGTCTCCTCGTCATCACCTCATTGGATGCGTTCAAGCTCATTGTGAGCTGGTAAGCTTCCGACTGCAACCGCTGTGCCCGGGCATCTAGAGCCGCTCGCTCCGTGGCTAATCTAGTGTCCTCAGTTGCCAAGTCCTCCTTGGCCTGAGCTATTTCCTCACACACCCGTGCCACCTCTGCGTCATGCTCATCTTTATCTGCAGGAATAACCATTGCGGTTAACAGGGCTGTAAGTTTGTCCATGAGGTCTATCAGCACCTGAGCCAGTGGGCGCACGGGGCCGCCTGCCCCGGCGGCTCCTAACCCGGACGTTACTACTGCAGCAGCTGTAGAGTTTGAGCCGGACTGAGTCCCAGCCATGAAGACTCCTGACCATCTTGGCGGCTCACAGGGGTCCGGAATACTGATGCTATCGGAATAGCCCCCGAGCATGCCGTCTTGGACTTGGTACAACGAATCTGTTGAGCCGGCGGACGAATCACCATCTGAGAGGACGGCCGTCTCTACCCTATCTTCAGATCCTTCAGAGAGTTCCTCTCCGTGGATGCAGCCCACGAAGGCACGCTTCACAACAGGTTGAGTCCGGGTCTTCCTTGCACGCTGAGCCGTCTCGACGAGGTCAGTGGAGTTGTCCAGCTCAGGGCCCGGCTCACCGATCCAGCCAATGAAGATGTGGATTCCACCGAAGGGGACCCGGTATCCGTACTCAATTGAGCTGGCGTCGGGACCCCAGCCTTCGTCGTCGATGTAGATCTTACCGCGACGACTCTTGGTCATCCGGCCCACTACGTATCCCTTGAGCCCTTTGAAGTTGCCCTTCAAGAACTCAAATCCACCATGCGCTGGCCCCACGGTGGGCGCCAACTGTCGTGGAATTGTCACGTCAGATGTCCTTGTGAAAGGACTTAGTTGTGGAGCCATCACAACTAGGAAGCTTGAAGAGGTTAAAT
>NW_021229825.1:0-4326 GCF_002162155.2 Triticum dicoccoides | reverse complement strand
CTAGCGGTAGATCTTCACGAAGTAGGCGATCTCCTTGCCCTTACAAACTCCTTGGTTCAACTCCACAATCTTGTCGGAGGCTCCCAAGTGACACCTAGCCAATCTAGGAGACACCACTCTCCAAGAAGTAACAAATGGTGCGTTGATGATGAACTCCTTGCTCTTGTGCTTCAAATGATAGTCTCCCCAACACTCAACTCTCTCTCATAGGATTTGGATCTGGTGGAAAGAAGATTTGAGTGGAAAGCAACTTGGGGAAGGCTAGAGATCAAGATTCATATGGTAGGAGTGGAATATCTTGGCCTCAACACATGAGTAGGTAGTTCTCTCTCAGAGATAGGATGCTGGAAGTGTAGGTTTGTTCTGATGGCTCTCTTCATGAATGAAGAGGAGGTGGAGGGGTATATATAGCCTCCACACAAAATCTAACCGTTACACACAATTACCAAACTCGGTGGGACCGAATCAATAAACTCGGTAAGACCGATTTAGTAAACCTAGTGACCGTTAGGGTTTTCGGTGGGACCGACATGCAAATCGGTAGGACCGATATGGTTAGGGTTAGGGCATAACGTAATCTTGGTGAGACCGATTACACAAACTCGGTGAGACCGACTTTGGTAACTAGCTAACCAGAGAGTTGGTCAGGCAAACTTGGTTGGACCGATTACTCAAACTCGATGGGACCGATTTGGTAATGAGTCAACCAGGAAGTTTGCATTGTAATCTCGGTAGTACCGATTGCTCAAACTCGGTGAGACCGATTTTGATAATGGACATACACAGAGAGATTACAATCCCATCTCGGTGAGACTGAGATCCCTATCGGTGAGACCGATTTGCCTAGGGTTTGTGGCAGTGGCTATGACATCAAAACTCGGTGGCGCCAGATAGAAAGAATCGGTGGGGCCGAGTTTGAATTTAGGTTTAGGACATATGTGTGGAAATGGGAAAGTAGTTGAGGGTATTTGGAGCATATCACTAAGCACTAAAGCAAGAGGCTCATTAAGCAACACCTCATCCCTTCTTGATAGTATTGACTTTTCCTATAGACTCAATGTGATCTTGGATCACTAAAATGTAAAATGAAGAGTCTTGAGCTTGAAGCTTGAGCCAATCCTTTGTCCTTAGCATCTTGAAGGAGTTCCCACATCCTTTAGTCCATGCCACTCCAATGTTAAACTTGTCTGAAATGTACTAGATAAAAGTGTTAGTCCAACAAGAGATATGTTGACATTAATTACCAAAACCACCTAGGGAGCACTTGTGCTTTCAATCTCCCCCTTTTTGGTAATTGATGATAACACACATCAAAGCTTTAGGTAAAGGTATAAAGAATAGCAAGTAAAGCTTTGGAAAGACATGTAACAAGCATGGGCTCCCCCTGCATGTATGCAATCATGTGAACATGGAATATATAAGCATGTGAGAGCATAACCATGATAGAGCAGGCAATGTGTTACATGTATCTTGGCCATATGCATCAGAGCAAAAAGTATTAAAGGAAATACCTTCATGCCCATGAGTCCTTCTTGCAAACAGTATGTACATCATCAAGAATTCCTCATACACATGATTGTGATGCATATACTTACCTTGTAGTCTTGAGTTGGCTTAGGATGGAATGAACCTGTGTAAACAAGGTTAGATAACATAGATACATCTACTAGCCAGAGCAAACAGAAGAAACCACAAGAATACCAAGACTGGGATGACATGTAGAGAGTGAGTACTAAGTACCATATTTGATTAGACATGTCCCCAAGAGTAAAGATATGCAATGAATTTGAATGATTTCTTTCCCTTAGATGTCTTGCTCCCCCTGAATCTAGCATGGGATATTGGGAGAAGATAGGGAACAGAAAATCAGAGCTGGAAGATATATAAATGAATCGAGCTAATGCAAGCTAATGCAAGCTAATGCAAACAAGCACATATGAACATGTCTTTCCCCTCAAGAAGACATGTGGCATCTCTCCTCTTGAACACCAAGCATCTGGGATCCTTGAGAAATACTTTCTACTTGAGTATTCTCTCCCCCTGGAGATCTCTTTCTCCCCCTGAGGAGGTGATATATTTTCTAATGTGATCTCTCTCTAAATGATAAGCTTTGATGTGATCTCTCTCTCCCCCTTTGACATCAATTTCCAAGCAGGGTTTGATCCTTGAGCCACAGCACAAAGCATTTATAAAAATGTGATTCTTGTAGAAGACAAGATTCATTGAGTGGAGCTGGATTAAAAGAAACACAAAATAAGTGGCAGACTGTTTTCCTGGTTGGACCGAAAGGATTCGGTTGGACCGAAAATAACAAATCGGTGGAACCGAGTTCATCACAGAGAAAACACTTGTCACCTCAGCTCACTAGACTAATAATATCTCACAAAGATTTGCAAGGAATTAACTGAATGATATGCAATGAATTGGATGCAGAAAATGCAGAACAGAAAGAAATCTAGATGAAGTTTTCTTTGAAAGGGGAAACAAATATGCATGAGTCAAATGCAAAAACACAGAAAAGAACACAAGAGAACTTCATCTAGAGATGGTCGGCGACAAAGTCACCTATGTTAGAGTATATTTACTTAGGAGTCAAGTGAGATCACTTGATCATATGTCATACTCATCGTTTAAGCTCAAAATGGGGTTGCCATTTTTCGTTTAAGCATCTTGATGTATTCACATCTTGTCGAGTTGCTTTAGCTCATGACTTGGAGTAAAGCTTCTCTAAGATGGAATAACATACCTTGGTTGGTGGTGTTGTCCATGTAGTTGAACTTGTGTGGGTTTCTCAAGGTTGATGTAGCTCATCAAGAATTTGGAGCACCAGTTGGAATTTGAGTCCATCTACCTACATGGGTTAGTTCTTGCAAGGAAGAGCACTTGTGTATCCAAAAATGACAATCATGAAGCTCAACATAGAATTTGTCAAAGGATATGTTTGAATGCTTTCGTGATTCCTTGGCTTCAATCACCTTAGTGTAGAGACTTGGTGATATAGATATTGCTCAAGGTATGAGTAGGTTACAACCTCATGGAATTAGATTCATCCAAGTACCTACATGGGTTAGATAACATGGAAGATACAAATATATCCAAGACATAAGATTTTCATCATAAGAGAGATATCAAGGATTAGTCATAAGCTCATGTCTTACATGTATCCAATGGAGTTTCTACTCCAAGTTTGAAGCATCAATGATGTTAAATTCTCCTCTCAACCTGCAAAACACTTTCTCATCAAGAGGTTTTGTCAGGACCCCGACTCAATGCCACATCGATCTAGCATGTAACACCTCATATCACTTTGCGGCCTCACGCACGGTATTCCCACGGGTGTCGCCTTACCTTTGCCCGGGACCGTTTGCGCCTTTTGGCACACGTATATGATAGTGTCTCTAGCATCCATATGATAAGGAGCCCGGGCTGACATGGCTAGTCATAAACCCAAAGTGGCACAAACTTACAGGGACAGGCATCCATGACCCAACATTGAACGTGTCGGTCATCAGTGAGTGAATCCAGGCTGTAGCACTAGTCTAGCAGGACTCCGGTAAACCGGGCTGTAGCGGGCTAACAGGACTCCGGTATTCATCGCGTGACATTTCCCCGTAGGGACAGACATAGGAACGAAGAAGGACACATGCCGGCCAGCCTAAGTGTTCCGGAGCAGTAGCAAGCTACCATGGCTCAGTGGAAGCACTAGGAGACATTTCTCGGTAAGAGAGGCTACTAAGGATAAACTACTAGATAGTCAGATCCCACACATACCAAGCATTTCAATAACATACACACAATATGCTCGATATGTGCAAATACAACATGGCATCACAACATGACTCTATAGCTCAAGTATTTTATTCAATAGGCTCCAAGGAGTGAGATATTACAAACATGGGTCTCATGACCCAACATTCAGAGCATACAGATCAAGCACATGCGGAAGCTTATCATGTCTGAGTACAGACATCTACAAATGAAAAAGGCTGAAAAGCCTGACTATCTACCAGATCCTATCGAGGGCACAAGATCATAGCTGAGGTAACAAGCTAAACGTCGAAGTCCACATGGAACTACTAGCGAGACTGAAGTCTCTCTGCAAAAACATAAAATAGGCAAACGTGAGTACAAATGTACCCAGCAAGACTTACATCAGAACTAACTACATATGCATCATTATCAACAAAGGGGATGGTGAGGTTTAACTGCAGCAAGCCAGCTTTGACTCAGTGGCTATCCTAAACTACGACTGCAAGTAACTCTTTTGAGGTGGCACACACGAGTCCACATATTCACCATATCAATACACCACTACGGATCCGCTCC
>NW_021229824.1:0-624 GCF_002162155.2 Triticum dicoccoides | reverse complement strand
GCCAGAGTCGACAACCTCAAGATGCAGGGTATATCTAGGCTTCCTCACTTGGATCTTCTGTTTGGACTCTCCGCAAACCAGATACTTGTGATCGTTGTTGCCGCTGTCCTGTCCTCGGTCAACAGCAACATTCAAATCACTGTTGGCCTGCTCACCAACACCGTGGCTTGTATTCAGGCTCTATTCCGGATCACCGTTGCCCTGTTCATGGTCACGCATGTACTCCGGGAGAAACTCGGCGTTCCGGCCATGCCACAGGGATCCGATAGCCATATGATGTGCAACAAAGCGGTATATGCTCCTCACTAGCAGAATGCCCCAAAGTGACCAAAGTGGTTTGATGAAGTTCAGGCCGCGTGTGAGGTTCAATAATCCTGCTCCTATGAGCATGATCACATTCCCTAACTCTGAGAACAGCCGATGTTCATCCTGGATGCTGTACCTGGAGTGGTAGCCAATGCTGGCACGGAGGCTCACCAGCACCACGGCCCACACTGGGAACATCTGATTCTCGAAACTTGCGGCTTGCATGGACCCCAGAAGATATAACACTAGCCGATCTGACACACTGTCCACACCATTGAAGATGGTGGTTAACAGCGAGCACCGATTCCGGCAGCGGAA
>NW_021229823.1:0-509 GCF_002162155.2 Triticum dicoccoides | reverse complement strand
GCCCCTTCTTCTTTTGACCACCACTTTCTGTCGATTAAAATCCCAGAAAAGTAACTCTGTTTTTAAATTGCCATGCAGCCATAAGTAGCCAAGTCAACAGTAATGCTGGAAATTGTACCTATATCCGCTTTTGTACGACGTCGGCGTGCGTGCGACGGCCAATTGGACTGGTTTGTGGGGCTTTCCGTAGCGTTACTTTGTTGTACAGTATTTGTCATGTCATTTGCTGGATTCAAGCCATTGTACAATTAATTGATCCAGTAGTATATATTTGAGGTTAGGCTGTGGATAAGAACTATGTATAACATGTACCTGATGTTGGTTGTCTGCTTAGCTGATTCTTGTACGCAATGATGGTATCGTCCCTTGACGATGATATAGAGCCTCTTGTCACTGTATCAAAAAATATATATACTTCTCAACAATACTGTACCCATGCTAGCTACAAATGTAGTGGCTGGGTATTTGTATTATTGTTAGTACGCTCCTATGAGAAGGTTTTGGTCACA
>NW_021229822.1:0-393 GCF_002162155.2 Triticum dicoccoides | reverse complement strand
TTGTAATTGATGCTAATTGGTTTACTTGGTGGAAGATCATATGTTCAGATCCTTTATGAATATTATTACTGTTGGAAATATGCCCTAGAGGCAATAATAAAATGGTTATTATTGTATTTCCTTGTTCATGATAATTGTCTATTATTCATGCTATAATTGTATTGACCGAAAGCCGCAATACATGTGTGAACACATAGACCACAACATGTCCCTAGTGAGCCTCTAGTTGACTAGCTCGTTGATCAACAGATGGTCATGGTTTCCTGACCATGGACATTGGATGTCATTGATAATGGGATCACATCATTAGGAGAATGATGTAATGGACAAGACCCAATCCTAAGCCTAGCACAAAGATCGTGTAGTTCGTTTGCTAAAGCTTTTCTAATGTCA
>NW_021229821.1:0-389 GCF_002162155.2 Triticum dicoccoides | reverse complement strand
AGTGCGACTGCTACATTTTACCAGTGGCATTACATAAGAGGGGCTCGGAGCAACAAATATCAGAATAGGATATCTAGGTTGGTCCCATTTTTTGGTATATATTGCTGGAAATATTCTGTTGACTTATCCCCCAGGAAATCTAGTGCTGGAAATATTCTGTTGACTTATCCCCCAGTCCCCACTTTCTTTCCATTTTTAACCAATAGATCGGTTTATATTGAGTATGCACTGCATTTCCCTATTAGACCAAGATACCAGTTGGATAGCCAGTCTCTGCTACTTTTCACCCCCATTATTTCCTCTTTCGACCAAGTCCTAGTTTCAGGTAACAAATCTTACCCACCCCCACCCTCTTTCTTCCCTATTTGAACCAAGTAGTACTAGATTCG
>NW_021229820.1:0-840 GCF_002162155.2 Triticum dicoccoides | reverse complement strand
ACGGGATTTGACCAGTGGACCTCTCCACCCGGTTGTGTTAGGTCAGCCCATAGGAACACTTTGGAGCAACATCCGGGCCAGGCCCACAGCAAGATCCCCTACGTGTAGACCCGACGCGTCCGTTTTCCCCCTCCAGGTGCCGGCGGCGGCGCCGTCCGTGAGAGGGGGGGCACACCCCGGAGACGCGTGCTGGGCGTTTGCAACCGCCTCAACACTTCGAGACTTGTGAGAGGCCGCCTACGCAAGATTTGACGGTATGCTAGCCCCCGGAGGCCGCCGGCCACAGTCGTAGACGTGCGAAGAGCAATCCGCGTAGAGGGAAGTGTTCAGATACTTCTCCATCACAAAAAATTATGAAAAATTACCATCAGTCCTATATCACATGTGCCCACGTTGTGTAAAAAACTCATGATTTTATCGCGCTCCAAGTATTTAATAATATTCACGCTGCATCGTTACCGTAGAACGTCTACTACCGTGTCATTGCCGTCTGTGAGGGGGGACACACCCCGGAGACGCGTGCCGCCTCTTCGTACATGCCACCGCACCACCCCGCATGTATGAGGGCCCGGTGCGACGCTCCGGTGGCATTGCTACCCCCCAGGGCCCCCGTCCCGCCTAACCCTGTAGCGTTTGACCACGGGATCTAGCCCTTTGACTTTGCACGGACGGGATTTGACCAGTGGACCTCTCCACCCGGTTGTGTTAGGTCAGCCCATAGGAACACTTTGGAGCAACATCCGGGCCAGGCCCACAGCAAGATCCCCTCCGTGTAGACCCGACGCGTCCGTTTTCCCCCTCCAGGTGCCGGCGGCGGCGCCGTCCGTGAGAGGGGGGGGG
>NW_021229819.1:0-1855 GCF_002162155.2 Triticum dicoccoides | reverse complement strand
GTGTGACCTGCACACTCAAAACACGTTGAGCAACTAAACATTCATACCTGTCAGCGTCTTCAGGAGCCATGTATTGCGTCTCATGATCAGAATCATCTCCACCATGTTCTTCACGTGTAATAAGAGCCAAAGTCTCCTCATCATAGTCACTAGCAGACTCATATCCACCATCCGCGGTAGCAATCATCACACGCGGAGATTTGCATTCTCTCGCATAATGACCTCCTCCCTTACAACGACGACAAATAATATCACTTGTGTGCCCTGTTGATGCCATGGAAGAAGAAGAACTCCGTGCAGGCCCAGCAGGTGCGCTCTTGGCAGATAATGGTGGTTGTGCCTGTTTTCTTGTATCACGACTGGAGGAGGCACCTAATTGAGGTGCTGGTGCAGTTGAAGTAGAAGATGCACGCGGTGTCCATGATGAAGGTCGGCCTGTAGAAAAGTTAGTTCGCCCCAGTGCTTGTCGATCCTGCACTTCACGTTCAGCTTTACAAGCAAGATGGAATAAACGAGTGATATTAGTATACTCCTTATAGTCTAGAATGGTCTGAATCTCTCTATTTAATCCACCCAGAAAACGTGCAAGCATAGCTTCATTCTCCTCAACAATACCACATCGAATCATGCCAGTTTGTAATTCCTGATAATATTCTTTTACAGAATTTTTTCCTTGTCTTAAACGCTACAATTTTTGAAGCAATTCACGTTGATAATATGGTGGAACCCAACGCGTACGCATAGCGGTTTTCAAAGCAGCCCAAGTAGTTGGAATAGGATATAATCTACAATGTTCAGACCACCAGACACATGCAAAACTAGTGAAAGCACAAACAGCAGCAGCAACCCGTCTCTCCTCGGGATATTGTAAACATGTAAAACGTTGTTCAGTTTCTAACTCCCAATTAAGATATATATCAGGAACATATCTACCCTCAAATGGTGGAATATTCAATTTCAGTTTAGGAATATGGACATCATCTCGTACCTGAGGTGGTGGTGCAGGCCTACCATTACGAATATATACCTGAGGTCGACCTGCTGGTGGTGGTGCTGGTGGCTGCACGTAGTTCGGATTTTGATCAACCTCATCCTCATAATCGCCCGCATACTCATCATCCTCCGCATCAACAGCAGGAGCCACAGAAGTATCAACAGCAGCACCAACAGTTTGGCCAAACGCAAGAGGTACACGGCTCGCTCGGCGGAGGTCTGTTTCGCGATGTGGAGGTAGTCGTTGTTGTTGTTGTTGTTGTTGGAGAGGTGCGTTAGGAGCAGCGGGTGGTGGTGGTGGAAGACGCGCGAGCAATTCATTAAACTTGTTATCGAGCTTTGTTTCGAACGTCTTCTCCATGCCATCTATCTTCTCCATGGCCTCTTCAAATCTGTTTAGCACGTCTTGCACCTATTCACTCATCATTTGCTGAAATTTATCATGCAAATCCTTATTCGTCATGTTCTCCCAGTCAGTCTCGTCAGCTTGTGATCCTGGCATGGTTAGCAGCAATAGAAACACACAAGAATATGATCCTACAGACTACTAACAAGAGGTGGTGGTGGGTGTCACAAATCCGTCAAGCAAATCTCAAATTCTTACCAGTTCTTACCCAGCAGCAGGCGGTGATCGGCAACCGTTGTAGTCAAAAACTCTCAAAGCTTGGATAGAGCGATTACCAGGGAGAGTCAAACGCACGACGTAGATGTATGTGGAGCTGGGAAGGCTTATAATATGGTAGCAAAAAGGGTCAGCAATAATCAATTCAGAGATGCAAAGTTGAATAAACGCTCAACGACGGTACTGTGCTGGTCCTAGGCTAGACTGTGCTAGAGACGCGAGCCTAGAACACCAACAAAA
>NW_021229818.1:10461-11704 GCF_002162155.2 Triticum dicoccoides | reverse complement strand
AAAGATTAGAAAATATGCCATTCATACCGAGGCTTGGTATCATTATGCCGTTGGATCAGTTGTTACCTTGGTTGCGATTATGATCGCATTTGTTTTCGCATTGAAATGTTTTACATAGTTTCAATGTATGGTTTAATTAATTTAGATGCTCTGCAGAGCTTTATGTTGTTAGATGAGAACTATGTATGTACTTCGGTTTTTATGTGATGATGAACTTCTATTAATTTGGTCACTTAATTATCTATTCATGATGTTCTGTAATGATTTTTGACACACTTAATTATATATAATGCACGCAGATGAACCGGCAATGGATGTACGGTGACAGACACACCTCCGAGTACATTAAGGGCGTGCATGATTTTCTCGAAGTGGCTGAGGCAAACAAGTAGAATGGTTTTATGTGTTGTCCATGCCCTATATGTGGGAATACGAAGTCTTACTCTGACCAGAAAATCCTTCACACCCACCTGCTTTACAAGGTTTTCATGCCACACTATAATGTTTGGACGAGGCACGGAGAAATAGGGGTTATGATGGAAGACGACGAGGAAGAAGAGTACGATGACAGCTATGTGCCCCCTGAATACGGTGATGCTACTGAACATCAAGATGCACCAGACGATGTGCACGATGGTGCTGCAACGGGCGAAGCTGCTGAAGATCAAGAGGAACCAGACGATGTGCCCGATGATGATGATCTCCGCCGGGTCATTGTCGATGCAAGGACACAATGCGAAAGTCAAAAGGAGAAGCTGAAGTTCGATCACATGTTAGAGGATAACGAAAAGGGGTTGTACCCCAATTGTGAAGATGGCAACACAAAGCTCGGTACCGTACTCGAATTGCTGCAGTGGAAGGCAGAGAATGCTGTGCCTGATAAAGGATTTGAGAAGCTACTGAAAATAATGAAGAAGAAGCTTCCAAAGGATAACGAATTGCCCGACAGTACATACGCAGCAAAGAAGGTCGTATGCCCTCTAGGATTGGAGGTGGAGAAGATACATGCATGCCCTAATGACTGCATCCTCTACCGCGGTGCCTACAAGGATCTGAACGCATGCCCGGTATGCGGTGCATTGCGGTATAAGATCAGACGAGATGACCCTGGTGATGTTGACGGCGAGCCTCCCAGGAAGAGGGTTCCTGCGAAGGTGATGTGGTATGCTCCTATAATACCACGGTTGAAACATCTGTTCAGAAACGGAGAGCATGCCAAGTTGATGCGATGGCACAGTGAGGA
>NW_021229818.1:6989-8582 GCF_002162155.2 Triticum dicoccoides | reverse complement strand
CGAACGCCGAACAGGGCCAGGCCCACCTGTCTCCTAGGTGGTCTCAACCTGCCCTGTCGCTCCGCCACAAAGTAACAGTCGAGGGCCGTCGGGAACCCAGGCCCACCTCTACCGGGATGGAGCCACCTGTCCTTTCAGCCCCCTCGTCAGAATCACTTGCGGGTACTCAATGAGCTGACCCGACTTTAGTCACCATCTGTATAGTATGTATGTATGTATAATATATACCCGTGATCACCTCCCAAGTGATCCCGGCCCGATAGTATAGCAAGGCAGACTGACAAGAATGTAGGGTCAATGATGATAAACTAGCATCCTATACTAAGCATATAGGATTGCAGGTAAGGTATCAACAGATGTAGCGACAATGTCAGGCTATGCATCAGAATAGGATTAACGAAAGCAGTAACATGCTACACTACTCTAATGCAAGCAGTATAGAGTAGAATAGGCGATATCTGGTGATCAAGGGGGGGGCTTGCCTGGTTGCTCAGACAAGAGAGAGGGGTCGTCAACTCCGTAGTCGAACTGGTCAGCAGCAGCGTCGGTCTCGTAGTCTACCGGAGAGAAGAGGGGGAAGAAATACTGAATACAGAGCAAACAAAGCATCACAAAATATAACAAGGAAATACGCGGTGTTCGGTGTGCCCTAACGCGGTAGTAGGTGATACCGGTGAAGGGGGAAAAACATCCGGGAAAGTATTCCCGGTGTTTCGTGTTTTCGGGCAGAGGAGCCGGAGGGGGAAAGTTGCGAGTTCGATAGGTTAGGGGTGTGTGGCGGACGAACGGGTTGCGTATCCGGATTCGTCTCGTCGTTCTGAGCAACTTTCATGTTGAAAATATTTTAATCCGAGTTACGGATTAAAAGATATGATTTTTAAAAGATTTTAACAATTTTGGAATTTAATTATTTATTTAATTAATTCGAAAAAATGTATTTATGACGTCAGCATGATGTCATGCTGACGTCAGCAGTCAACAGGGGTTGACTGAGTCAACCCTGACATGTGGGTCCAGTGGGACCCACCTGTCATTCATTGTTAGGTTAATTAGGATTTAGTTAAACTAATTACTGTTTAATTAAGCTAATTAGTTAATTAGGTTAATCTGATTATGATTAATTAACTTAATTAATTCCTTAATCAATTAATTAATTTAATTATTATTTATTTATTTAATAAATATTATTATTATTTTTTAATTCCTTTTTTTTAAGTTCTGGGGCGTGGGCCCCTGTGTCATTGGGCCAAAGGGGCCACAGCGGTTCGGGCTAACGGGTGCTGGGGTGGAGATGGGCGTCGGGCGCCAGCCCGAGCGGGCGCTCGCCCAAGGGCGCACGGGGCGACGACAGGCACGACAGCCCGGGGCGGGGGCCGACGAGGTCGGGGGAGGACCGGCCCGTACCGGCGAGCGGCGGTGTCGAGCAGGCAAGGGCGGCGGCGTGCTCGCCGGCGAGCGGCTCGGGCGAGGAGAGGAGAGAGGGAGGCCGGGAACGGCATGGCCGCGGACGGCGCACCGCGGGACCGCGAGGGGGCGGCCGGAGCCGGCGACGGGGAGGCCAAGGGCGTCGACGGCGTTCAGGAGGGGACTAGG
>NW_021229818.1:0-2137 GCF_002162155.2 Triticum dicoccoides | reverse complement strand
AACAAAGGATCTGGTGGTCCACAAGGGATCTGACATGAGCATCGGTACTCAACTAGTGGAAGAAGAATGCAAGGAGATCAAATTATAGAAACAACTGACTAACTCAATTGTCAAATGCAAAGGAATATGATTTCCAAGTCAAGGGAGCAGAAGCAATGCTCTGATTAGGGATGGATAAGTTGAATAGCCTTAGGGTACAATCAACGACAATTGGATTGGTCGAGAACCAATTCCAGTTAAAAGAATGGAAGCTCAGCCGGAAAGGTAATTTATAAGGATCAATGATGATTGCGTGTATTCGCACACATGCTGAATCAATAGGATCAAAATGACGATGCCTAAGGATACTAACGAATATTGCCAATGGAAAGCATCCATAATGCAAGCAGACAAGTATTGCAGAGCAATAAGCTATTAAGGATTTTTGGAGGATCAAATAGTATTTCGAAGACCATTGTGAAACACATGAACAACTGGGGATGAGCGGATACTCGACAAGTGTAAGGATTTATTTGAAGGGGTATTCAGGTGGCAAAGAACTGCTAGGCAGTAGGCACAAAGTATTTCGGAACACTAGAGAAAACTTCGGGGTATCTTGTAATAACAAGATCAATGGGGGATGATCGTATGAATGGCAAGTGTAAGTAGTTATCCATACGAATTTATCGGTGGTCGGGAATAGCAAAAGTGATGGGCACAAATTCTCGAGAGAACATCAGAGAGTATCTTCGGAACCTTCTGATGTAGCAGGCGATCCTCTGCAGTAAGGGGCTCTCCGGGTGGATGCGATCACGAGATCCAAATCTTAGAGTTAGCAAATTCATTTAACCCGAATAGTAGAGAGATCAGAGTCCCAGAGTATTGGTCGAGGAGTAAAAGATCCTACTACCACCCGATGGCGACATGGGCCCATGGGCCACACAGCCATGTTAGTAAAAGTTTTTCAACGACTAGACTCGACTTCGGCCAAGGAGTTGGAAAGGGGGATTCCTACAGGCAGTCGGCTCTGATACCAACTTGTGACGCCCCCGATTTAATCGTACACTAATCATGCACGCAAATGTGTACGATCAAGATCAGGGACTCACGGGAAGATATCACAACACAACTCTACAATTAAAATAAGTCATACAAGCATCCTAATACAAGCCAGGGGCCTCGAGGGCTCGAATACAAGTGCTCGATCATAGACGAGTCAGCGGAAGCATCAATATCTGAGTACAGACATAAGTTAAACAAGTTTGCCTTAAGAAGGCTAGCACAAACTGGGATACAGATCGAAAGAGGCGCAGGCCTCCTGCCTGGGATCCTCCTAAACTACTCCAGGTCGTCGTCAGCGGGCTGCACGTAGTAGGGGCACCTCCGGTGTAGTAGGGGTCGTCCTCGACGGTGGCGTCTGGCTCCAGGGCTCCAGCATCTGGTTGCGACAACCAGAAAGAAAGGAAAAGGGGAAAAAGGGGGGAGAAAGCAACCGTGAGTACTCATCCAAAGTACTCGCAAGCAAGGAACTACACTACATATGCATGGGTATATGTGTAAGGAGGCCATATCAGTGGACTGAACTGCAGAATGCCAGAATAAGAGGGGGATAGCTAATCCTGTCGAAGACTACGCTTCTGGCAGCCTCCGTCTTGCAGCATATAGAAGAGAGTAGATTGTAGTCCTCCAAGTAGCATCTCCAAGTAGCATCTCCAAGCAGCATCGCATAGCATAATCCTACCCGGCAATCCTCTCCTCGTCGCCCTGCGGAAAAGCGATCACCGGGTTGTCTGTGGAACTTGGAAGGGTGTGTTTTATTAAGTATCCGGTTCTAGTTGTCATAAGGTCAAGGTACAACTCCAAGTCGTCCTGTTACCGAAGATCACGGCTATTCGAATAGATTAACTTCCCTGCAGGGGTGCACCACATAACCCAACACGCTCGATCCTATTTGGCCGGACACACTTTCCTGGGTCATGCCCGGCCTCGGAAGATCAACACGTCGCAGCCCCACCTAGGCAAAACAGAGAGGCCAGCACGCCGGTCTAAACCTAAGCGCACAGGGGTCTGGGCCCATCGCCCATAGCACACCTGCACGTTGCGAGGGCGGCCGGAAGCAGACCTAGCCTAGTAGGCGTTCCAGTCCAATCCGGCGCGC
>NW_021229817.1:0-1064 GCF_002162155.2 Triticum dicoccoides | reverse complement strand
GGTCTATGCATAGTTCTCTATTGCACGAGTAGAACACAATTTTGTTGTGGGCGTAGATCTTATCAACTTGCTTGCCTCTACTAGTCTTATCTTGCTTCAACGGTATTGTGGGATGAAGCGGCCCGGACCAACCTTACACGTACGCTTACGTGAGACCGGTTCCACCGACTGACATGCACTACTTGCATAAGGTGGCTGGCGGGTGTCTGTCTCTCCCACTTTAGTTGGAGCGGATTCGATGAAAAGGGTCCTTATGAAGGGTAAATAGAAGTTGACAAGATCACGTTGTGGTTATTCGTAGGTAAGAAAACGTTCTTGCTAGAACCCAATTGCAGCCACGTAAAAGATGCAACAACAATTAGAGGACGTCTAACTTGTTTTAGCAGCAATTGTCATGTGATGTGATATGGCCAGAAGTTGTGATGAATGATGAATAATATATTGTGATGTATGAGATCGTGTTCTTGTAATAGGAATCACGACTTGCATGTCGATGAGTATGACAACCGGCAGGAGCCATAGGAGTTGTCTTTATTTTTTTGTATGACCTGCGTGTCATTGAGGAATGCCATGTAAATTACTTTACTTTATTGCTAAACGCGTTAGCCATAGATGTAGAAGTAGTCGTTGGCATGACAACTTCATGAAGACACAATGATGGAGAACATGATGATGGAGATCATGGTGTCATGCCCGTGACGAAGATGATCATGGAGCCCCGAAGATGGAGATCGAAGGAGCTATATGATATTGGCCATATCATGTCACTACTATATAATTGCATGTGATGTTTATTATGTTTTATGCATCTTGTTTACTTAGAACGACGGTAGTAAATAAGATGATCCCTTATAATAATTTCAAGAAAGTGTTCCCCCTAACTGTGCACCGTTGCTAAAGTTCGTCGTTTTGAAGCACCACGTGATGATCGGGTGTGATCTATCCTTACGGTCACATACAACGGGTGTAAGACAGATTTACACATACAGACCACTTAGGGTTAACTTGACGAGCCTAGCATGTACAGACATGGCCTCGGAACACAAGAGACCGAAAGGTCGAAC
>NW_021229816.1:0-396 GCF_002162155.2 Triticum dicoccoides | reverse complement strand
GTCATAATCACGTGGCAGTCATGAGACTTTAGGTTCTGGAACTTTTTCTCTGGCATATTTATTATTCCCTTTATATTCGACGAGAAGCCAGTCGGGACCTTCATACTGAGCTGGCATTTAAAGAAGATTTCTTTCTCTTCTTTCGTAAGAGCGTAGCTGACAGGACCTTCATACTGCTTCGAAGGCATGCCGTCTTTTTCGTGCAAACATTGCAGGTCTTCCCGTGCCTCAGGTGTATCTTTTGTCTTTCCATAAACGCCCAAGAAGCCTAGCAGGTTCACGCAAAGGTTCTTCGTCACGTGCATCACGTCGATTGAAGAGCGGACCTCTAGGTCTTTCCAGTAGGGTAGGTCTCAAAATATAAATTTCTTCTTCCACATGGGTGCGTGTCCCTCA
>NW_021229815.1:0-643 GCF_002162155.2 Triticum dicoccoides | reverse complement strand
CGAAACAATTCCACAATGTCTTAAGTGATTGCCAAACTCATAACTCAGAAAATCCCCTTTTGATCAGATCATAGGAACATGATCTTCTTTGTTATGATGATTCTTAACTTCACTCTGAAATCGCTTGAACTCTTCAAACGTTTCAGACTTGTGCTTCATTAGGTAGATATACCTATATCTACCCAAATCGTCAGTGAAGATGAGAAAATAGCGATACCCACCGCATGCTTCAATTCTCATTGGATCACACGCATCAGCATGCATGATTTCCAACGAGTCACTTGCCCGTTTCATATCAAGTAGCCATCAGGATGTGTCTGTCAGGTGTTCACAACATCCACACACGACGTTGTAGGGGTTTGCACATCGAGCGGTGTATCAAAGACGTAAGCCTTCTGTGTAGCAGTGAGGACACTCCTCGGACTACGGACCTAGTACGCATCATTGCTTACAATATCTTTCAACTTAATCTTTCTCTAGGAACGTATTGAAACAGGGAGCTACAACGTGAGCTATTTATCTACAATATATTTGCAAAGACAATTTAGACTATGTTCATGATAATTGAGTTCATCTAATCAAATTATTTAATGAACTCCCACTCAGATAGACATCCCTCTAGTCATCTAAGTGAAACATGATC
>NW_021229814.1:0-1102 GCF_002162155.2 Triticum dicoccoides | reverse complement strand
AGTGCAATCACACACTTATTACATCGAATGTATCAAAGGAGAACTTATTACAAATAATATGGCTTAAGGCCATCTAAAAGATAACAACGGAAGGCTTGGAAGATAAAGTGAGTCCATCAACTCCAATGGCATAGCTGAGTGCACGACAACGACCTAGCGCACCTTACTCTTCGTCTAAAAAGTCTGCAACATGATATGTTGCAGCCCGAAATGGGTCAGCACATGGAATATGCTGCAATATAACACAGTAGAGCAATGAACAGAATAAATGCTATAACTACATGCATATGAGGCTGGTGGAGGCTCTATGGTTATAATGTTTTGCGAAAAGCCAATTTTTTCCTACAACAAAGGAATATATTTTGTTTAACTATCATGGTAGTTGTTAAACATTGAGAAGGTTCCTCCAACTCAATCCCAATTAAGCAGTATTAAAACCCAACAAAATAATTTAGAGTGATGAGATCAACATGATAATCCAAGAACCAGATACTCAAGATGTCCATAACCGGGGACACGGCTAACCATGATTAGTTTCTACACTCTGCAGAGGTTTGTGCACTTTTCCCCACAAGACTCGATCTCCTCTGTTGGATTTCTCACACTTCATGGTGTTTGAGAAACGGATGACCGAGACACAGCCTTTCAGAAACATTAACTCTTTACTCTGGGTGGACAGTTACACCTACTTTCCCCTACATCTGCTAGCCCACCACTGAAAGAGGTCATGCAACCTACTCAACTATGCTAGAGCCCATAATAGCTTGTGGCTGCACACGGAAGTTTCTAGCATGAATAATCTTATGATCCCTTTGAGCCTAGGTGGCGAACCATATGATGATCACACGGGTACTCCGGGATATCCTAGGACAACACTAGATTCTCCAAGTGCCCGCAACCAATCCACCCAGATGTGTGTTTAAGTAGCCACCTTAAGTTAACCATTAATTAACAATCTCACATCTTTCACGGATACACTAAAACCCAATCCACGTCTATGAGGATAGCATGGCAATATAAGCATAACGTAGAAGTAACTCCCAAGGGTTTGATAATAAAAGGGCAATAGGTTCTACCTCATCATCTAATTCCTAATACCCAC
>NW_021229813.1:0-2868 GCF_002162155.2 Triticum dicoccoides | reverse complement strand
AAATACCAAAAGGTCAAGGCCCTCTACGAATCCTTAGATTACTACTGTATATACAATGCCCGATCACTCCACGCCCAAAACAAAACAAGACGTTCAGTCCCAAGTCTAAAGAAAACCAAACAAAAGAGCTGAAACAGGACACTGCTCTAACCAAGTAAATGAAGGCTAACGTTCCATGCAACAAGAAACAGGACACTGCTCTAGTGCCTGAAGCTCATTCCTCCTGCTCCTCTGTTGCGGCTGCAGGCGGTCGTGCAGCCCGGCGCTCATGAGGTTGTTGTCGCTGCGGAAGAAGACGTTGCCCACCAGCTTGCTGCTCTTCTCATCCTCACGCACCTGCTTGAATCCTGGCAACAACTGAGACAATGAGACCACGATGAAGGGGGAACATACCCAAGCTGGTGGCGTACATAAACCAGCTATTGACAAGATCCTGGCCCAGTTCTTTTCACCGATTCTCTCATAATCTTGAGAAACAGAATCGACCCTCCACACAGCTTCTCCCAGAATGTTGAGACCATATTTTTTTACAGTCCTGGATGTTTACATTCTAACTATCTAGGATTGTCAAAAAAAATAAGGGTTCAAGATTCTGGGAGAAGCTGCGGGAAGGCCTGATTCTCAAGATTCTACGAGAATCGACCAGAAGAACTGGGCCAGGGACCAAAATAAAGCAAGGATCCCTGAAACTACATACTAAAACAGTAAAGATGTGACAAACTAACTAGACATGCTGAGGTGTGAAGTCGCAGTCCGATGATACATGAGAAGATTAATTTTTGATCGCTCATACTTGTGTATGAATACAACAACTCAAACCAAAATAAAGCAAGAGTTGTTTCCTCACAAAACAAGGATCAGCAAGATGTACACCAATGAGCTAGTTTATACAAGCAAGTTGTATTTCCTGGGAACTAACTAGTGAAATGCTAGTTGAGCAAGACGCGAGAGGATGCACTGCTAATTATGCTTGGTACCAAGATTATTTGATTTGGATGCGCCTATATATGGTCTTCACAAGAGCAAGAATGTTTTACTTACACATGCAAGAGCAAGGTTTCACAATAATGGGGAGGAAGGAGAGGAAGGCATACCTTCAGGCAGCTCGTTGGGAAGGGGTCGGAGATGCTGCTGCAAGTTGCCGCTCCATGGCGTCGGCAGTAACAGGGTCGGAGAAGCACGGGCGCATCGTCACCTGAGCAGGAGCTCCAGCAGGCCATTGTGGTCTTCAATGCCTGAAGGTGGTGGGGGAAGAGGACCTGCAGCTCACTAGGCAGGAGGCACTGTACCTGCAGCAAGTTGAACACCAACGAGTATATACAAGTAAGTTGTGTTTCCAGCCTGGGAAGCTCATTGCTAGCTGTGCAAGAGCTGAGAACCTAAACAAGGCAAGCTCATTTGAATCATCTTATTAACATCGTAACAAGTTGATTTGAATCATTTACAATTTACACACACGGCGGCAGCAGCAAGGTCTGATTGCTTTTCACACAAGATGGAGACCAGAACACGATATTTCATACCAAATACAACTCGAGTGCAGTGATCGAATGAGTAACCTGAAGCACTACAAACAACCTTGGTGGTTGGATATGAAAATATGGGTGATAAAATTAAAGTGGTTTTGGATCGAATGAAGACAAAACAAAGGAAACTTCTTAATTAAGTAGACAACTCCAGGTGCCGATATTTGGAGCTCCAAGTGGGCAGAGAGTAAAGAAGAAAATTTTAGATCAGGAACAAAAATAATTCTCATCTTGGGCATTGGACAACTCTATACAAAATCAAAGCGATCACCTGGTCAACACAAGAAAATCAACCCTCAGAACAGGTGTTACTTCCTACTCGTAGTCGTAGAAACTTAAGGTTGTAAACCTTAGAAAAAGAAGGCCTGAGAAATCAAACTACCTACTATACCAGAACCAGCCAAAACACGCCGCATAAACCAAATCATGTGGTGGAGTTCATGTACTTTATTCCTTACAACGGTTGTTCAACTATGGAGTCTAAACAAAAACATCATGTTCGACGCTCAAAGTTCAAACCGACACGAAAGGACGAAATTGAGTTAAAGCTAAAGTATATATAGGAAAAACACTCCAGAAATGAGGTCTTCCATAGCCAGAGACAAATGAGACAATGAACAGCGAGCAAGCGAGCAGGCCAGAGACAAACGGGCATGATATGCAACCCAATAGTGACAAAAAACAAAGCATGGATTCCAGTAGTGAACTACTAAAACATGAAAGTTTAGATCAAGGACAAAAAAAATTCTCTTTTGGGGCATCGAACAGCTCTACAAAATCAAAGCAATCACCTAGTTAACACAAGAAATCCAACCCTCAGAATATATGTTACTTCCTACTTGTAGTGGGAAACTTTAGGGTATAAACCTCAGAAAAAGAAGGTCTGGGAAATCAAACTACCTACTATACCAGAGCCAGCCAAAACAATATGCATAAACCAAAATATAGCAGTACGATAGGGATGAATTATGTCCAAATTCCATCACATGCTGGATTTCATGTACTTTATACCTTACAGGAGTTGTTAACCCTTATGGAGCCTAAACAAAAAGCATCATTGGGCTCTCAGGTGGAACCAACATAACATGAAGAAATTGAGTTAAAGCTAAGGTTTATACACGAAATGCGGCACAAAACCATGGCATAATTAGCACTTGAGGAATAAACCCACTAAATGGTAAAACTGGTTATTACAACAGACCATCACCATCCTTTGCCTCGATGCCAACACCAGAATCAGACACGGCTCGATGGCTGGATACCATCTCATGGCAGAGGGAGAGGATAAGGGAAGACCAGGAACTCACCAAAAAAGATTAGGCATTGGTGTCAGCAGGCCAGC
>NW_021229812.1:0-732 GCF_002162155.2 Triticum dicoccoides | reverse complement strand
AAAGCGACGTCATCAATTTCCAACATGTTCTGACATCATTTGTTGTTTTTCGGTCATTTACCTAATTGTTTTAGAGAGCTAAATGACCGTGAAATTGAAAATCACTACAAAATCAATCCTGAAAATGTTGAAACTTGGCATGGTATCGTCATATCACCCGCATAGCATGCGAGAAAGAGTAGAGAGGGTCACGGCAAAAACTGGATGCACTTCGTGTACAAACTGGACAAACTCTTTCGGAGTATCAGGGTTTCGGACGAGAACTCATCTATTACACGGCCACTTCAATGTCTTTTAAACTTATTTGAACTCCGGACTTCTTTTGTGTTCAACATGCAGCATTCAAAGCGACATCATCAATTTCCAACAAGTTCTGACATCATTTGTTGTTTTTCGGTCATTTACCTAATTGTTTTAGAGAGCTAAATGACCGTGAAATTGAAAATCACTACAAAATGAATCCTGAAAATGTTGAAACTTGGCATGGTATCATCATATCACCCGCATAGCATGCGAGAAAGAGTAGAGAGGGTCACGGCAAAAACTGGACGCACTTCGTGTACAAACTGGACAAACTCTTTCGGAGTATCAGGGTTTCGGACGAGAACTCATCTGTTACACGGCCACTTCAATGTTTTTTAAACTTATTTGAACTCCGGACTTCTTTTGTGTTTAGTATGCAGCATTCAAAGCGACGTCATCAATTTCCAACATGTTCTGACATCATTTGTT
>NW_021229811.1:0-887 GCF_002162155.2 Triticum dicoccoides | reverse complement strand
GGACCGCACACATCAGTATGTATGATTTCCAATAAGTCGGTTGCTCGCTCCATTGTTCCTGAGAACGGAGTCTTGGTCATTTTACCCATAAGGCATGGTTCGCACGTGTCAAATGATTCATAATCAAGAGACCCTAAAAGTCCATCAGCATGGAGCTTCTTCATGCGTTTGACACCTATGTGACCAAGGCGGCAGTGCCACAAGTATGTGGGACTATCATTATCAACCTTACTTCTTTTGGTACTCACATTATGAACATGTGTAGCATCACGTTCGAGATTCATAAAGAATAAACCATTCACCATAGGAGCATGACCATAAAACATATCTCTCATAAAAATGGAACAACCATTATTCTCAGATTTAAAAGAGTAGCCATCTCGAATTAAACGAGATCCCGATACAATGTTCATGCTCAAAGTTGGCACTAAATAACAATTATTAAGGTTTAAAACTAATCCCGAAGGGAGATGCAGAGGCAGCGTGCCGACGGCGATCACATTGACCTTGGAACCATTCCCGACGCGCATCGTCCCCTCGTCCTTTGCCAGTTTCCGCTTATTCCGCAGCCCCTGCTTTGAGTTACAAATGTGAGCAACTGCACCGGTATAAAAAACCCAGGAGCCACTACGGGCACTAGTAAGGTACACATCAATTACATGTATATCACATATACCTTTTGTTTTGCCGGCCTTCTTATCCGCTAAGTACTTAGGGCAGTTCCGCTTCCAGTGACCGCTTCCCTTGCAATAAAAGCACTCAGTCTCGGGCTTGGGTCCATTCTTTGGCTTCTTCCCGGCAGCTTGCTTGCCGGGCGCGGCAACCTCCTTGCCGTCCTTCTTGAAGTTCTTTTTACCCTTGCCTTTCTTGAACTTAGTGGTTTTATT
>NW_021229810.1:0-3091 GCF_002162155.2 Triticum dicoccoides | reverse complement strand
GATTGACTTCTCCAACATATGCAGGAACTCCAGATGGGGTAGATTCCCAAGGAGTTGTATTGTTGTATCATGCTCTGTTATCCTGGAGCTCCGCAGCTTCAGCTTCACCAGATTCTTGAGGCCCTGGACCCATTCCGGCAGTTTGACCAGGTTGCCGTACAGCTTGAGGCTCTGCAGTGCCTCTGGAAAAGAGAATTTTCCATCCAAGCAGTCACATAGACCTGGCTCCCCCTCTGACCGGATTGACAATGACTCCATCCGGCTGAGACCAACAATTGCTGAGCACAACTCTTGTCCGTTCTCCTTCTTGACGCCAGTCACTCCAAACTTGCGCAACTGCGTGAGTTCTTTTATGTCCTGTAGAACGAGCTTCCCTCGTTGTCCGATGTTCACAACACCCAGTGTGTGCAGGGTTTTAAGTTTTCTCATTCCTCTTTGCACTAGCACACCATCCAATTCCAGGCGCATCACAACAGCAGGGAGCAAGGAAAAGCAAAAGTAAGTGCATACAGTTCGGTGGCGCATGGTATTCTGTTCATCATCAAGATACAGTATATAACAACATCCCGCCATCCATAAAAGTAAATTGCAGAGTCGGTTCTTCAATGCCTGTGGCAAATCCTCTGACATATCCCAGGAGAACCGCTCATCCTTCGATGTCTTCCCAGCACGAAGATAGTTTAGCTTCTGAAGGTTGATGATGGTCTTTGGCAACATCAATATGTTGGTATCTCTAATGTCTAGTGTCTCCAACTGTCTGAGGTCACCCAATAAATCTGGCAGCTGAGTAATACCAAGACATCCTCTTAGAGAAATATATCTTAGGTGAAGAAGCTTCCCAATATGCTTCAGGTGATGATCATGTAGAGTTGTTGTTATGTCTTCCAGGTCCAACACTCGTAGCAACCTCATCTGGCGAGAAATGTAAAATGACTTCCACTCACCAAAACATGTAATTGACCGGAGACGGGACATGTCCACTTTGCTCTCAAACTCACGCTTGTCTCCATTCCAGTTGCTGCTTATAGCTAGGTGGCGCACCATGGCTTGGCTATTTGAGCTGCAACCTTCCTCCAGTGTAAAAACAAGATTTTCTTCCATTGACTTTGAGACACCAATTTCACGAATAAGATCGTGGACTTGGCAGGAATCAATTCCTTTTGCATTATGAAGGGATTGTTGAGATGGTAGGATCATACTCCTACTTATAAGTTCCATGAAGTAAGTATCCGCTATTTCCTCCGCGGTCTTGCCGCGCATCTCCCTTGTGTAACCCTCTGCACTCCACCGACGTGCCAAACGTCCCCGGCCAACCTTGTAGTCTTCAGGAAAGATGGGCATATATAGGAAACATGACTTGAGGTGATACGATAAACCATCATAGCTTCTCATAAGTACAGTCCTTATAGTCCCAAGCTCTGGATTCATCTCCAACTCGGCGCTGATATGATCATTCAATTTCCTCCATTCCAAAGAGGTTTTTGGTTGGCTAGCCAAGAAGCCGCCTATGGTGACTATTGCAAGAGGGAGCCGACCACACTTCCTCAAGATGAGTTCTGTCTGTTCAACCAGCTCAGGATATTGTGTATCCAAATCTGTAATCTCCTTGAATACCTAAAATTCATGTGATGAACTTATTTATTATTGTGAAAATTAGATAAGGTTGGTAGCGATATTTTAATATACTTACTGAAATATAAGGACATAGAGATTAATTAATTTATACTCAAATTAATCACTAAACACAGCGTGATATGGAACGGAGCAGCTATAGACTTCTGTGGGCATGCAAGTGGCTGGTGGGTGCGTAGGTGACCCGTGACCAGTGACTAAAATATAAGGACAGTTGCTTCCTTGTTCAAAGTTAATGTGCAACTGGACCAACCAAATGGTAAGCATATATGTGATTGCATAGCTTATAACTATTTATAAAATAATGTTGGCAGTCATGAAATACAATAATGTTGGAATGCATGAATTACTCCCAGTAAAGCCCATGGTTGTAGCAATGGCCAAGACCGGAGAGAAAGGTTGTGTGGTGGATCAAATTACGTTCAAAATACAGCTGATCATTTTGGTTTGATAGCTAACAAGATGGAAACAATAATGACATATGACTATGACACGTAAAAATAAGGAAGATAATACTTTGTCATTGAGTACCTTCTTAGTGAAGAGGTCATGTGCATCCTTGTATTCTAGATTTTTGAGCATGTATATATTTTCTTTGTTCTCTGAACAAAGATCAGCAATATTTTTTTCCCTTGTGGTGACTATGATCCGGCTTGTTTTTTCCATTCCATGGAAAATTGGTATTATCATGTTCCACTCTGCGGTAGATGAGAGATCATCAAGAACAATCAAGCACCTCTTTCCTTCTAAAAGCCTTGCCAGTTCCTTGCTCAATTCTGCAAGTGGCATCAATAATAGTATGTTCTTTGTGCTGCCCATCAAACCCGCCACATCCTTCTTTTCAGAAGATTCTCTATCTAGTTGCATAATTAAGCTTCTAAGAAGACCTTCAAGATTGAAAGGATGCATAACTGTGATGCAAGCACGCTTCTCAAACATGCTACTCAGCTCTTGGTTTTGGTAGATATCTTTGACTAGAGTGGTTTTTCCAAGACCACCCATTCCCCACACAGTGATCACCTGGAATTCTTGGGTAGGTTGATCTGAAATTAATTTGACAATCTCATCCTTTTCTTTCTCTCGCCCAACAAGGTGAGATTCCTCCAAAGCAGTCACCGTCGTCCTGAGGCGGGTGAAGCTCTTTTTTACTATAGTTTTTTCATCTGCACCCTTTGACTGGTCCTCCGATATTTCACTCGTAGTAGAGTTGTTATCTGTACTGGTAATGGCACGGTTTGAGCTTGATTCTGTCTTAATTAAATCTGTTTCATCTTGAGAAACCTGTTCACAAGCGAGCAATGTTTAATTGTTTATCCATGTTGAGAATCCTATACATGAATGAATGTAAAATAATGCTAAATAAGTAGACTATGAAATCGATTGAATAATTCAGATGCAAACTTTCCCATAAACTGAAATCTTCACATCCCATTTCCTGAAAAACCTAGAATACATATTA
>NW_021229809.1:0-13499 GCF_002162155.2 Triticum dicoccoides | reverse complement strand
GATTCATCATGACCGCTGGAAGCAGGCATGGGTGCAGTGTGACGTCCCATAGGTAAATAAAAAATGTGATGAACTGCATCACGATTGATTCGAAGAACCCTGCCATTCCCAAAGTCCATTAACATAGTGGCAGGGTCAATCACTCCCATCAAATAGCACATAAGAATGCGCGACACATTTTTCTTTACTGTTAGATCAAAGACAACACCAAATCCAGCATCCCGAACACGGCTGCAATGCGCCTCTTTCAACAAAGAAGCAGCCTTGCAAACAGTGGGAAGCGACAAACGCACGGTCTTGTTAAATCGAGAATCATCTCCCTCACCATCATCTTTAGTTGCATTGCTCTTACTAGACTTTTTCCTCTGTGTAAAGGGAAATGTAGTCCACATTAGAAGATTAGGCATAAAAAAAGAGACATATAAAATACAGAAAGAATAACAAATGAAGGAAACAAATGCAGTGCACTTCAACAAACCTTTGGAGCAGCATCCACCTCCTCGCCAGAATCACCACCAACATCTTCGTCGACATCATCATGGGCACGCTTGGGTACACTCTTAGATGAACCACAGTCTTTGTGTCTAGAAGGTTGAACACCCTTCACATAATCAGCAAGCACAAAGTCGTCGTCATCAGAATTGGGACCTTCAGTGACATGTAGTCGTTTGCACTGAGGATCATCACTTCCACCAACTTCAGCGGTTCTCTTGCCAAGATTCTTCTTCATTCCAGCAACACGTGGACTCTGCCAAGGTGTACCACCTTCTTCAGCAACAGTACTCAACCTCTTCTTCACCTTGCCAAATTTACCACCATTGGTACCATCTACAGTTCTCCTCTGCTTCTCCTTTTCAGCAAACTCTTTTGACTCAATTTCAAACCTCAACTTCTTCTTGCTTTGCTTCAACTCATATTGATGAAGCTATTCCGGGACCATCCAATCCTGTGTAACTTCCTCTGTACCATCAACATACTGCGACTGTGTTTCAGACAAGATAGGACGTCTCTGATCAAAGCTCACACCAACATGGAAAACAAAGCTCACAGCAATTTACCCTCTGCAAAATAATGGTCAATCAATTGAGTAACCTCCTCAAACCCAGGCGCCCCAGCATGGAAAACAAACACTGCGTCAAAACAAAGTTTGTCTATGCTCGTTAAAAATTGCACAAAAAGAACAAATGCAGTACAGTTAGACATATAAATGTAGTGCTCAACCATAAACTCAAAATAAAAAATAATGCATTGTACAAAAAACTTGAATAAAACAACAATGCAGTTCACAAGTACATACACTGGAGTTCACATACAAAAAAATGCAGTGTTGCATATACTAAATTCACAGATATTCGCAACAAAAATGTCGAACTAGATAAAACAAAGCATACACAAAAATAAACAAATTAATCACATACCAGAAGGAGGGACCACACTTATAGGAGAAGATTTAATCGGCGAATTCACTTGATGTCCTCCCTCGACACCATTATCCTTACCACCAGGACAAGGAGAGACAATTGGTGTATCATTATGAGCACTACAATCACCCGCTAGATTAAAAAAACAAGAAAAAAGAAATTACAAAAACATCACATGACAAAATAATGCAAACGAACACTGACAACTAACAGAGCATAACCCAATATGAAGGATGAATTAGGAAACTAGATAAACACCAAACAAAATAAATAAAGCCTAACGAATAAGCACTCCACATACCCTGAACTCCTTCTCCCGGCCTGCTCGGCGAAGACATATCGTTTCCATGCAACACAAAGGACGAAGTGACAGACATAAGCAACAAAATCGGTGAAAATCTCACGAAACCCTAGATCCACATTGCTACACACAACTATCGACTTCAAAACGAGATAAAATCAACTGCCTACAAAAAATTACACAAGCAAAAAGAGCTACAGCAACTACAAGAATCACAAAAAACAAGGCGAGGGGACAATCAACACCGAGCCAAGCGGAACGTACCGAAGAAAAGTGTGCGGCGACGGTGCGGGAAGGGGGAAGGGGGGGTGGCGACGGGAACAGACAGGAAAGGGCTACGGGAGCGCAGCGGCAAGGGCTCATGGAGCGGACAGCGACGCCGGATGTAGGAATAAGGACCTCTTGAGGGCGGCGGTTCTTTGAGCGACGACGGTTGCTGCGCGCCATGGCGGTTTTGCCCGAGGGAGAGATGCCTCGGGAGAAAATGAAAGAGAGGAGAGGGGATTGTTCTCGGTCTCTTTCTCTAATAGCGGAGCGGTGGAATAGCCTGGAAACGATACGTAGGAGGCCCGCGTGTCGCAAAAAGGGTCACAAATAACGGGCCGGCCCAAAAACAGCCCGGACAAAATAAGCCAGTCTACATCAAAATGCACATATTACTAAAAAATAACAAAAAGACATGATGCAGTTCTCTGTGAAGAATCATGAAGTTTAAACGGTAAAACAACAAATAAAATACATACAGTTCATAAAAAAAGTTAAAATCAAAAACAAAACGCATGTTAAGAAAACACATCCGAAAAAAATTCTACCTTCAATTAAGTGCCACACAAAAAATGTGCCCCCCCTCCGCTCTCCCCTTAAACCTCCCGTACAGTGAAGTAAGCACAGGCAAAAAAACAAAAATGCAGTATGCACTACTGGAAAAATGCAGTGCATTTCTATACGGGATGTAGTACGCCATTGTGCATTTCTTTTTCGGGATGAAGAAAAACGCGAACGCGGAAAAAGTAAATGCAGTGCGCAAGTACACAAACGTGCAGTACAGTATCATAAACAATGCAGCACAATTGTAATTTGCTAAACATTGCAGGCCCGTACATTCGAAAAAAAAGAGTACAAAAAAGTAAAAACACGGGAACAAAAATTAGAACTGTACATGCAGTAAGGAATGAAGTTCACATCTAGTACATAACCATGATCAATGCAGTGCACCGATGATTTACCAAAAAGCAGTGCACTCCACGACACTAAAAAGCATACAAAGAATAAAAACTGATCACCCAAATGATAGCAGCCCCAACCACACAAAATTTGACAAACGTACATGCATCTCTGAACTACTCGAACACAGGCCCAACAAAATCGACTAAGAAAAAACAATAAGTTCAAAAAAAATAGTGGAGGCCCACCTACCCCCTCCCTCCCATTTCCCTACCCGTCCCGTGCAAGGGACTGCAATAAGTACCGGCAAAAACAAGATGCAATACGGTGCGGTAGAAGTATGCAGTGCATTCCGTTGCGTAATGCAGACCGCCGAAGCATATAGCAAAAGACATGCAAAAAACGATGTAGTACACACATGTATGCAATGTTGCAGTTCTGATTTGTACGCAACGCAGTGCGTAAGTGTAACCAATGCAGTTATGTTGTCACACATTATACATCTATAAAACATGACAAAATGCCCGTTCGCATAGAAAAAGGTGGTGGTTAAAAAAATGTCCTGATCAAAAATAAAACAAACCCATCTTAAAAAAAACCCACGTTCGCATACATCCACCCGATCGGAGCAGTTCCATTGCCACAAGCCCACGATCATAGATGCAAAAACCAACCCACGATCCGCACAACCGCATCATCAGCGCGATCGTGCAGTTCATCCGACGAGGCCATCCCACCCTGTGCCCTCCCCTTAAATTCAGACCCCTGCCAAAGGCCTTCTCATCCACACACAACACAAGTATCCATTGCCCTCCCACCAAAAGCACCAAGACCTACCACCGGCGATGACGTTCACCGACGAGTACAAGGGCGACAACACCGTGGAGGCGCATAGCAACACCAAGTTGCACGTCATCCACACCAACGAAAGGAAGCAGATGGCGATCACCCTCACGCAGTACGAGCGCCACCTCAGCCTCCAGCGCCACAAGATCGTCGGTATTGATCTCGAGTACAACAACGACCCTAAAGCGACACAGAAACCCGCCCTCTACCAGCTCTCCATCGGCAAGAATCACCTAGTGCTGCTCTTCCAAATGAGCGACAGTGAAAGGTGCACCGTCTTCGACAACTTCCTCGCCGACCACAGGTACACCTTTGCAGGCTTCTCCATCAACGGCGACAAAACCAGGATGGAGCGCATCAAACTGGAGGTCGCCAATTTCGTCGACATCCAGAAGGAGTGGAGGGTGCCCGAGGCAACCAAGCTGTTGGACTCAATCGGAGACATATCCGGCATGCTCATCGATGACTACTACAACAACATGAAGAAGAAGATCACCGACGACGAGCACCAGCGTTGGGCCATGCTGCCTCTGTCCAGGAGGCACATCGAGTACGCGGCAAAGGACGCCTACGCAGCGTACGAGATATGGAACCGCATCACCCTCACCCAGGACGGCCTTCGCCGTGCAAAGCTGGAGAAGGAGGAGCCCCCCAAGAAGCGCGCCAGGAGCAACTGGGGATGGGGAGAGCCTGACTGGTGAAGAAGAAGATGGTGCCAGCCAGGAGCCAACAATGCCAGCGTTCTTTTAGAATTATCATCAAATTTGCTTTCTGTTGTTTGCTCATGTATCGTTAATTTGCTTGTGTGCTGAACCTAGTTTGCTTGCCATGCACAATCGCTTTGTAATGATGAACTCTGATTATGTTAGTTTGCTTTCTATTCAACTTAGCTTGCTGGTGATGAAATTGTCGTACAGAATATCTGTGATAATTTGTTTTCTGATGTCTGCTAATGTATCATTAGATTCGAGCAGTGTAGAAAACAAAAAACGAGTTGCAGTGTGCAAACAAGACGCATGCAGTGCAAGTTGTGTACGAATGCAGTACAGAATCTGTCCAATGAAGTCTTAACATACCCAACAAAGCGGTGCACAAACCTAAATTTGGAAAAAGAATACATAAGAGCAAAACCAGAAAATGAAAAACGCAAACACGAAAATAATCAATTAAATATAGAAATATATGAACATGCAGTACAGAACCATAATCAACGCATTACGCGTATGATTTACTAAGCAGTGCACTCCCACACATTGGGAAAAAAATTACATAATAGCAAAAAGACGGAAACAAAAAAAATGGCAACTGTACATGCAGTACGTAATGCATACACATGCAGTACAGAACCCTGATCAATGCAGTGCAAGCTCCCGACATTGAAAAAACACCTAAGAAAGAAAAATAAAAAGAAAAAAATGACCACCCAGGTGGCACCGGCCCTAGCCAGTCTCGTAATAGGTCTGCGCCCACAGAAGGCGAGTCGTTCTGAGTCACAGTGCATGGGGCCGGCCACACATGGGCCCACAGGTCAGAGAGCATACAGCTGCGAGCGCCGTGTTTAAGCGCCCAAATAAGTAACAAGAGGAATTCTACATAGATGCCTCGCCACCGCTTACAAACATGTCGGCCGCGCCTTCCGCGAGCGAGGTGGGACTAAACATTAGACCGCACACAGCACACCGGGAACCAGCCGTGTGCTCACAGGCCGACCTGGGCCCAATTGCGTCTTCACTACCAGAACACAGGGCCAACAAAAAAAGAGAGGCCACTGAAAATAAAAAAAGGCTACATACCATACACAAACACAGGCCCAACCACGCGTTCGTAGTTTGCCGTGATATGACAATGCAGTTCGCTATTTTCAAGTAAGCAGTCCTATTGCTTCTTAAATGCATTCGTGTTCACTGAATCACACCCAATCCACGACCTAACGCCAACCACACCATTTATTACTTCCATTGCTCGATTGGTTGCATAAAAACGTATCCATTCGTGCTACAGACTAACACAACTCCTTCCCCCGTTCCTCATTTTCCTCAAAACGTAGATCTAGGGTTCATCCCATCCACAACTCTTCTCTGGAATTCCACTGAACCCGTCATGGACTGTAAGTGCGGGTGCTTGGCAAGGATGGCTCCGGTAGCGGACACATGCGTCTACGCAGAAGGCCTACAGCCCACCAACACTGAGTGGCGCAGCATGCTCGGCTGCCTGATGATACCCAACAGGGGGTTTTGTGCGCCATTTCTTCATCGCCTCACAACCGCAGATCTACAGGAAAGTTGGGTATGTTTTTCCACTCACAATTTTTGCACATAATCTAGACTGCAATTACACATCTCAATATATAATCAATTGGTTCAGTAATATCAACAAAAATACAAAACATAATTTGTATTCTTGTTCAGATCTGTTAGCTATTAATACTAGATGTTTCCACCTATCTTTTTTCAGTAGCACACCATGTATCGACATATGTACAAAAAAATGGTCAGTAGATAAGTTGCAGTTATCTTAACATGCTGGAGAAGTACACTGTTACTGACATTGCAGTGCACACATGTTGCAGTATAATATATATCCCAGTAAAACTAGGAGTCAATTGCGTATATAAGTTTGTTCATACATTGCAACTACTTTACAAAATACAATCATATGTATGTAACTATTTAAGTAAACATAAACAAATCATACTAAGTATAAAACAAAAACATTTGCTGTTTACTTACAAATTCTTTTTCCACCCATTTCAATATGCAGAAACTGCCATCCACAATAAAATTTCATGCTCCGAGTTCAGGGAAGCTTACTTTGGAGACAGAACACAAGAATGGCTATGGAGACATGGAAGCTGACTACCACATCGACTCTGAAGACTATATCAACATAACTACTGGTTGGAAAGATTTTGTCTCCCAAAATGGCTTTGAGGCCGGAGAAGTGGCCATGGTCTTTTTCTACAAAGAAGAAGACTCCATCAAGTTTACAATATTTGCACTCCACGCTGTCTAATATGAAGCAACCAATATTTCTAATGCTTTGCTTATGCTGTATGCTTTTAAAATTATGTCCAATAGATAATTTGAATGATGCCTATTTAAAGTATGCAACCTCAACTACGTAATTTTATCATCCTTTTTAGACAAAGTTGTTGTTGGCAGTAATGCAGTTCTCTCGAACACAGAGTGTGGTACTAATAATAACAAAAAGCAGCCATCTGAAACAGTAACAAGGAAACGCAAATGGTAGAAACTTTGCACTTAACATACGATGTTCAAAAACAATTATCATAGTATGCAGTTCAAAAAAATCTTATAATAACTATTCAGCTAACACAAGCGATCATGGACCATCCATTCTAATAGCAGAATAGAAAATTAACAACACTGCTAATGCAGTACAGAAATGCATATTATGCAGTCATCTAGAACATAGAATGTAGTTTAAGAAAAGGAGAAATCTCATAAACAGCCATAACCACTATAATACAGCTAAAATGAAGTACGCTACCAAAGAAAATACAGTGCACTACAACGTATGCCGCGACTACAAGAAATAAAATTAAAGCACTGAAACTACAGACAATGTGATAGACCGATAGAGGTGTCAATTTCACTCGCACTTCTATAACTCGCCTAAAAATTGTACAGCCACTAAACTATCGAAAAAATACACCCGCAAAAATTTACATGGAAAGACATGACAACTTGACGAACAACATCACCTTTCATTTAAAAACCACGATTAAAAAAATGACAATTATACCCGCAATACAATGAATTCAAACCTACATCAACAGTAATTACAATATTCAAATACGCGTGGACGGGCAAAAATCAAAAAAAAATCAACAAGAACAGAGGAGCGGACGAAGCTCACCCGCCTGCACAACCAAAATAGCAAGAAATTGAAAACTAACTCCTAAAAATTAACAAATTATAGAGTGAACGGACCGATTAAAACGAACGCAATCAAACAATTTCTACTAAATAACAACATCCGAGCACAAAAAATTTCGCATCTGACGCGAACACGAACGAACAGAGAAAGCTCGTCCGCCCAGGGTGCAGAATAGGTTATTCTTCACCCGAGGTAATCTTACGATCGCTTCATAAACAAATTACGTTTGGATTACAAATAGTTACATTCATATTGATTCACTACATAAAATTTGGTATAAGAAAACAAAAAAATAGGTTATAAGACCAAAATATCACATTTTTATGTATGTGTTTATGTTCGTAATTTTACATAACATAAAATATTTTTTTATGGCAGGTATATATTTTCTTATGTTTACTTTTTATGTATGAAATAGGACAAAATATACGAAACCTAAAAATACGGTGCATTGGCATCAAAATAGAGAGGGGTGAAGAATAACTATTCCTCACCCAGGGTGACGAATAGCGTGACCCTATATATATATATATTTCTTTTAGGCAAATATACTTAATATTTGCTGTATGAAATTCAGAATAACTTATAAAAAGAATTGGCATAACCATTATATATAATTAGTAATTTTGGTTCAGAAAGTATTGAAAATGTTTTAAAATACAAGTTGATACAACAAAATACAACATGAGCAGCATGATTACAAGGAGTGATCGAAGAGGGAAAATAGTAAGGTTGATATTGAACATACAAAGGATGAAGGGGGTGCTAGGCAGGCTCACGCTATCCACGTGTCGCTATGAATGGTTCAGCGAAGCCAGGGCTGCAGCGAGCAAAAGAAAAAGGCAGCCCGCGTAACCCTAGCCGCCGCCCCCTCCTCCTCCCCCCTCCTCCCGGGCACCTCCTCCTCCTAGCCGCCGCCCCCTCCTCCCACCTCAGCCCCCCTCGCCCTTCCCCCTGCATCTCGTCTGCCCCGGGTGTGAGCTTCCCAGCGATGGCGGCGGCGCTGGATTCGATCTGCAAGAGAGAGAGAGGGAGGTGCACCAGCGTCGGTTTTCCCCAACCCCATAGTCGTCGCACGCCCGCGCCACTCCGCGCCCCCTCATTGCTCCACCACGCAGCTTCCCCCTCCCCGCTCACCTCCGACACAACTCTTCATAGCGGACAGCATGAGCGACAAGGTCTTCATGGTGGGGTGGAGCCGCAGCGGAGGGAAGGATGCTGGACGGATCTGGCGGATACGGCAGATGCGGACGGGGTCGTTGACGGGGGCTGGGAGCTCGAGTTGGTTCACAGTTTGCCTTTTCATCCTCCCTGCCTCACTCACGCCTCCCCTTTTCTCATTGGTGAGGGCTTCGGCTGCAGGGGCGCCACGAGGAGTGGAAGGCTGAGGTCGTTCGATGGCCGGAGCAGCAGGAGCAAGGACCAATGGTGGTCAATGTCTAACCTCTACCTCCTCTCTCTCTCTATGTGTGGTTGAGAAGAAGGCCAAATAGAAGAAGCAGAATTTGGCGCAAAAGTCTTGCTGAGGTGCCCCGTCCAGGACCCAGATTCTTCTGAGGTGACCCTATTGCTCCCCTCAAACCTAGCACCTTTGATGTTTTGTCATCATCAATTTTGGTACATACAGTTCTGGAAGCTTTAGGATTGGTCATTGCTTGTAACTGTTGTGCGCAACATGGCCTTGTTTACTCTCTACAATCTTCATTCACATGTCTTTGATGTTTAGTTTGCTATTAGATGATCAAAAGCTAAAGAATGGACACACAACCAGAAGTTTACATATTTTGTTTGCTGGTAATGTGTCATCGTCATCTTTGTTAGCCAGACTTGTCGGTTGTCCTACTTAATTCCCACCTTATCACGTTGCTCTTGATTTTTAATCATGCTTGGAGCTTTGGTCTGCAGCTATACAAAATCATATGCTTTGGCTCTAGATTAGGGTAATGTTGGAACTTGGGAGGGAGTAACTAAGCCGTACATTTGCCTCTAGATTTTCAGTTTGTATTTGACGGATGTAGAAACAGATTTCTATGAGATAACGAGTCGACGACACACCACATTCGGTTGACTATTGAGGCGTAAATGGCATCAGAGTGCTGTAGTATGCAGTAGCGACCGGCGAGGCATCGGGATGTGGCGAGGCAAGGCTGTGGAGTTCATGAGTTTTCAGGCTGCACGGGATGCAAGTTAATGGATGTAAGTTTCAGATAAAATTGCCTGACTCTTGTCAAAGTTTTTTATGTGGTGCTAGTTGCAGTAGTTTTTCTATAATATATGGGAGTTGCTGAATAATGGTAGTGTGTATGTGATGTATCTACTATAATTTTCTCCATATTCATTTTAAGAATTTTTATGTGCTAGCTGCAGATTAGGACGTACAAATGACTGGTGCATAAGCTCCATCGACTATTTGATTAAAGGTATACATTGACTGCTTTCTTCTTTCTTTCTCTCTTCATGTTCTCATAGTTTTGTCTCTTTTAAAAGAGAAGGCATGGGTTGACGCTACCAATATATGTGTTGGCTACAGAGGCATAGAAATAATAATCAATGCCCAATTCCGTCTCTGCATTTAAAGGATGACTGCTTCATAGGTGTGCTATCAAATTTTATGTAGTTCTCCATTAGAGTCTTTCCTTCCTCATTAACTTGAAATGTTTCCTAACTCAGCTTTTTTGTGCACGAAGTTTAGCAGGCTTGCCTTGTGATCAAACCTGACGATTTGCAGCATGGTGTGGTATGCACTTCTTCGGTTATTTCTATTTCATTGCCTCATTATTTTCTAGGGTTTTTCTTTTAAATGAGGAGTAATTCTATTCTTGTATGCTTTAAATCGATAGCATGCGGAGAATTTTTATGGAAATGAGGAGTAATTTTAGGTTGCTAGGCCAATGTTCACATGAACTTTAAGATGTAGTATAAATTATATGTTCAGAATTTCACAATCTGCTAGCACCTATGATTTTGGGTTAAAAAGAAGTGTGCTATCCAGACAGTACAATGCATGCTTGGGCCTTTTGTCCATTTTATGTGAAGATTTATTGTAAAATTTGTCATAGATTAGAGATCTAGAAAATATGTATTGTGCCTTGAGCTTTCCTCGTCATGCATATTGCTATATGCATGACGAGGAAAGCATATTGGTAGGAAATATGCTTTCGTATGTGCACGGATTTCTGGACCTTATTTGCTTTTGTAAATTTAGCCATTATTCACCCATTTCCCTAAATTTATTGATACTTTTAATATGTTACTGGTCTCAACAAAACAATGTTGAGACTTATAATTGCTTGTTTATCAGGAAAACATATTATTAAGACGATTCCGTAGATAATCAATAATGTGTAAAAACTCCATTTGTGAATATTATATGCGAAAGAAAATATTGCTTTGTGATGCTTATGTCTCTAAGAAATTCAGTGGGAAGAGGATCTGGGCAGGGGGTTTGATTTTTCTTTTCTTGTTTTGCAACATGATGCAACATTGCTTCGTTCCCCCATTTACCATATGCAAATCTTGGTCTACAATTTATTTTAATTGTTTTAAAACATATAAACGATATTTTTAATACACATTCCATCCTTCTTTTGTTCTCTAAATTGTTGTTTGTAACTCTGAGACTTTTGTGCACCGTCATCTCCATCGCTGTGAAGGATTATGATCAGCAGCTTCATTAGGTCACTAAATTTTAACTCACACATTTCTAAACTGGAATGAGAAAATCCACTTGAGGTTGTCTATTTCTGAATTTATGTTTTTGTAGTGTCATGCCTTCAGTTTGTGTTGCATATATATGGGTGAACAATGAATGTGAAACAGTAAAATTGCTCACCAATCGTTACATTCAGAACCATGTGTACCGAATCTTTCTTAGACATCATCTTTTATATGCATCATCAAGTTATAGCGTATGCCCGACCTTCATGTTTATCTTTTCATGGTCATGCAAAACGTAATGTGCATTGGTTTCGTACAGGGCACTGCCATGGCATGGCGAGGCACCCGCTTGCTTCCATTCTGAAGTGGACTAGCGCTTGGATAGTCACGCGGATCTCCAAACCAGCACCCTCCCACGGCGCAGCTCCACCGTGTTGACTGGCGCTTCCTACACCATGGATCAAATAAACAGCTGCCTCAGCATAGCCATCCACAATGCTCTCCTGCCTCCGTTCCCCCTCAGGTCCATCGTCCTCTTTCTTTTCAGCACTGTTACCTGGAATACAAATGGCCATTTATTTGTTGGCTGTAATTGCATTTTTCATTTGTTTTAGGCGTTCTTTACTTACACTGTCTGATTTTAGATTACACCGAGATTAGAAAACTGAGAATACCTCAATATGTTATGTTGCAATAAAACATAGAGGACATTGGGGGGATATGTAGTCATATATTTGGTCTTTGTCTCTGAAGAAGGGAATTGCTTGGTCAACAAATATATATATCTGTGCCCTGTACATAGTATATATGCTACAGATAGGTGTTCACTGGAAGTTGGTTTCATGTTCTTATTCTGACAGCAAGAAAACTAAACAAATTGATTGTTTGTATATTCAACATATGGTCCATCTCATGCATACAAGGTGCTATCTTGGCATGGATACAACCTTCAACCGTATGCACAGGAAGTGTGTCTGCTCTAAGAGGAGCACAATTTTAGAAGAGTATTTTTTATTTGAAGTGGTTTGATTTTCTTCTATCTGTTAGTATCTCCGCAAGATTGGCACATTACTAGATCTTTCTCATTTCAGATTCTTATATATCCACGAGGGGGACATTTATTAACAGAGAGTGTTACTCTTGGTGGCCGTATTGATCTCCCGTCCCTTGCCACCAATGCGAATCCACTTCGACTTCATCAGCTCCACTGACTATCTCCACTACGTCATGTTAGACTAGGTATATTGTAGATATACATGTTGTAACACAATACATGTACCTGTACATTCTCTCTTATATATACATGACAGCCGTATCCGGTTAGGGTATCGAGCATTGTTCCAAACCCTAGTTTTGTCTAACATGGTATCAGACGACACGTTCGATGGTGTCCTTCGTTAACCCTGGCGATGGACTCGCCTTTCATGGTGTCCGCACCACTCGCCTGGGCCCGTCCGGGATCGCAGCACCCGCCTGCGTCTCGATCGCCCGCGCCCCGAGCGGGCGGGATTCCATCGGCCCGCGATGCGTCCCTGGCTGCGCAGCTCCCTGGCGATCCATCTTCCCCTCGATGCATCTGACACTTCGTTGCGGCTGCCCTACGCTGGGACTCAGCTGCATGCTGTGGCGACTCCGTCAACCCATGCAGCGTCGCTCTACGCCGGGCCTCAGTTGCATGCTCTGGAGCCCGCCTCCGGTCCCCATGGTGCCCCTGTCTAGGTGCCCTACGATGGCCCGTACCCGGCACCGTACATCGCGCCGTCGCCATCGCAGTACGTCGCGCCGGTGCCGTATGACTCGTCCTCCGTGGTGCCCTACGAGGCTCCGTACAGCGCGCCCTACCCTACCCCTGTGCCGTACGTTGTGTCGCCGCAGCTCTACGGCGCACCTCCTACGGCGCCCTACGGTCATCACCAACACTACCGTACGCCTCCGTCGGCCGGTGCGCTGATTCCATACAGTGCTCCGCCGATGTACGACTCACAGCTCACCGCACCGGTGGATGAACCAGGACCGTTCCACTTTGCTCATCTGGTGACGGTGAAGCTCTCGGCCGACAACTACCTCATGTGGCGTGCTCAGGTGTTGCCGCTGCTGCATAGTCACTACCTTCAGGGGGATGTTGACGGTACACTGCCATGTCCCCCGGCCATGGTTCCGGTGGCTTCGGCCGCTGGTGGCTCCGTCATGATGTCCAACCCTGCTCATCA
>NW_021229808.1:0-1020 GCF_002162155.2 Triticum dicoccoides | reverse complement strand
GATCTTCTCGATCATTGCACTCATAAGAGTACGATGTTCTTCAACAATGGAAGCGCTTTGAAGCGCTTCCAGCAATCTGTCTGGTGCCTCTGGATGGACAAAGGTCACCGGTGGAGGCGGCTCAGCCCCCTCATTTGGGAGAGGCTGCATGCCTGATTCCGGAGCCACTTGGGTCTCTAGAGCCGTATTCGGCTGGGGACCAAACTGGATGTGGTCCCCATCATCGGTTTCCATGGGGGTCCTTTCCCCCATGTGTTCGGCAACTGGGGTTCCACCCTCCGGCGCCACCGGAACGGTATCCCCTTGGCCTGGTATCCTTCGAGACAACACCTCGGTGTTGTCCGCAGCCTTTGGGGAGGAGGCTGTCGGAAGGGACCCGCTGTTCATCGTTGATGGGTCCAGCAATCCCTCTGATGAGGAGGATATCTTGACGTTGGACTTGGTCGGACTGCAGGTGCATGTCTGGCACATTAAAAAGCGATAAAAGCGAAAAGTCCGGAAATACTACCATGTCCGGAAACTTACGATGTGGCCAGGGGCTTGACCCTGGGCTCCCACTCCTTGCTGCTGTTGGTGGCTGCGACGGAGTAGTCCAGGAGGGAGGTTTTTTCCTTCTTGGACGCCTTGGTCGCCCCGTGCGTGGAGGCCTGCCTCTTCTTCCTCCCCCTTTAGGGGGGGATGGATTTGCTCCTCCTCCTTGTCGTCCTCGGCGGAGGAGGGCGTATCGGTGTCTTCGAACGTCGCATCAGAACCACCCTTGCGCCGGAGACCCCCTCTGGTCCCCGTGGCTGCCTTCTTGGCTTTCTTCTCCGGCACCTCATAGGGTGCCGGAAACAACATCCTCGTCAGGAGAGGTGTCTCTGGGTCTTCTGGTAGTGGAGCCAAATTGTTAATCCGCTCCGCTATTGCTACCCAAGCCTAAAAGATTGGCATGGAGGCTTAGGTTCCTCCCGCAGATATGCTAGTAAAAGATATGTCTTGCAAACATGAAAACTTACCAGATTAGTCCGGCGTTTTATG
>NW_021229807.1:0-491 GCF_002162155.2 Triticum dicoccoides | reverse complement strand
TACGGAAGACGCCGAGGTGGAGTCCCAAAAGGGACTAAACCAGGAGGAGGTGGTCCTGGGGGCGCCGCAAGGCGACCTTCCTGACTCCAGGCCCCAAGGGGGTAAAGCCCCGGAGGGATCTAAGTCCGGCCCTGGGCCGGACACTGCTCCAGAACCTTCAGTGGTTCCGGAGTCCGACAGGCGGCGCCTTTGTAAGAAGGGCAAGCCTACGACGCCGGCGACCTCCGTCCACCCAGAGGCACCGGACAATTTGCTGGAGGTGCTTAACAGTGCCTCCATCGACGAGGAACACCGCACTATTATGAGTGCGGTGATTCAGAAGGTTCAGTCCGCCAAGAGCGGGCTGACAGAAGCATGTACAAGTCTGTTAACAGGCTTTGAGGTATGTATTCAAAACATATAAAAATGTTACCGCATAGACAGTAGCCCCTGATGCTCAGTTTGGTGTTCGGAAAGAAAAGCCGAGCTAAGGATCTAAAAAGATATACACA
>NW_021229806.1:0-646 GCF_002162155.2 Triticum dicoccoides | reverse complement strand
GGGTGGCGGCGATGTTCGCCGCGGGAGCCAGGCGGACGGTTTCAACAGGTGCCACTGCCAATGTAATTAGAACACTTGTAGTCTTTCAGTGAGCAAAGTGCAGATTACATGAAGTAAGCTGGATGGCAATTATATGCTTCGTGTATGGGCAGAATACAACCATCGGCTATAGTAGAGGGAGAAGACTGGATGCGACATAAATCTCTCACCTCTTGAAATATGTGAACTGGAGTATTTCTCAACAATCCCTTGGATCTGCTCCGGAGTGAATATTGATGCACTGGTATCGAAATCAGCACTCTCCAACTGCCTCTGCAACTGCATTGACAATAAAGTCGAGATAAGCATTACGCATTGCTTCTTCTGCTCATAAACACTTAGCAAAAGTTTAGTTGTGTATGTTTCAGTGAGAGAGGGCAAGCATAGAGTACATACAGTCTCAAGTATGACAGATTGGCTCTCGGAATTGTGTTTTCTAATTTGAACTAACATCTCCAGTTTCTGTAACAGCAATCAAAACGATGTAATTAGCATCTTCAATACAGTTAAGTTTGATACTTTGAAAGAGGCACTATAAAAACATTTTTGCTTCACCTGTTGTTGTAATTCCCGTTGAGTGTGCATTTTCTCGGCAAATTCTAGAGGC
>NW_021229805.1:0-4788 GCF_002162155.2 Triticum dicoccoides | reverse complement strand
GGTGGGGTAAATGTTTTGCGATTTGTGAATGTCACGTGTCATTCATCAGGATGGGTCTCACCTACTAGTCCGTGAGACCTGGTCTCATAGAATTTTTTTTTGATGAGAGAGAGGGGCAGGAGCAGTCGGTCACGGACTCTCAGGACCAACCCCAACCGATCGAGGTCGATCGGGAGTCGATGGATCGGCCCCATAAAATCAAGGACCCGGACCCGGCCGGCCTAGCTAGCTACTACAGGATCAACAGCCATCGACGCTGGGAAACGATCGATCGCCGGAAGGAGAGAAGCGATGGACGTCGTCGTCGCGGCCGAGTTGCCGGCGGCGGTGGGGACGAAGAGAAGCTACGAGCGGGAGGAGGGGCAGTGCGACGTGATGATAGAGAAGCGGTACAAGTGCAACTACTGGGAGGAGAGGACCCTGAATACCAGTGGGCGCTGCAGCGTTGGAGCTCGCGCCTCGCCCAGCTAGCCGCTGTCGACAACGACTACGACCGCTGGGTCGTCGCTTCAAGAAGGGCACGCGCGCCTGTGCCACGCCGCCCTAATTATTAGGTCCTGCTTTTCTAAATCCATACATCATTATGCGTAGTGTCTGTTCAAGTTAGTAGTGTTTGTTCATTGTCTCGTCCACTAGATCCGTCATCATTGGCAAAAAGAAACAACATTGTACATCTGTCGTTCAGTCATTGTATCACACGAATTGATTACTATCTCTCTCCTTTTGTCTTTATTTTTGCATTTGCATTTGGTTGAAATTTCTAGTTTTAATTTTAGGCATCCGGACCACGATTAAAGCTGAATCAAGAGAATCAAACGACATTCAAAATAATAAGTATTTCTAGTTATATTAATTAGCCACTAAACAATGTCGCCAAGCAACGTTTAGGTGTCACATTCCGCTGCGTACTCTCCCAAAAATTGCAGGCGGGTTTGAATAAGATAAAATGAGTCGCAACAAACCCAATCGAGAACAGCATGCCAGTTTTCACTGTCAGAAGCAATGATAACATTAGGTAGACCAATAATATTTTTTTAATAAATTATTAGAATATATGGTGGCAAGAAATAACCTGCTGCTTTGTTGGATTCCTAAAGTTGAGTAGCAAACTTCAATTTACAGGGCTCTTCAGCCTTAGGCTATAATCATTACAAATGCAAACTATAGGAATCATGGGTATCTTGATGTTGGCAACTCCAACTCGATCGCCAGTAGATATACTGTCAACTTCGTCCATTAGGCTTCTTTGTAATAAAAACATATCAAAGTGCAAAAGTTCAATCACCAGTAGTGCACCATGGTTGGGACGGCGACCACAAGATGCTACAACAGCGACGTCAGGATGCTGCAATCGACCAGGTGGATGCTGGAACCGACTATGTAAAAAGCTACTACCAACAACAAGGAAAGCTACTCCAAGGGCAACTTTGCTACGACTCGTGAGCGATGGTGTTTTTTGCTGGAACCTATGGCCCTAATTACTGGAACTGGTGACAGCAAAAGCTGGAAGGCGAGGTCGATGGATGAAGGCCGGGCATCGTTTTTTGCTGAAACGATGATGCAATTTTATTGGAATCAGTTACTGCCAATGTTACGACCGGCGACGACCATGGTGATGATAGGGCGCTACAACCGGCCAGCCAAAAAGCTGGAACTGGCGGTGGTGATTGCTACAACCGGTGGCCCAAATTGTTGCCATTTGCACGCTGAGCTACAACCAACGAGGGGAGCAACGACGTTTTTTGCTAGAACCAGACGTCGCGGGTGCTGGAACCAGCGAATGCGTTTTAGCTAGATCGTCGTCGGCCTTTTGCTGGAATGAAGCGTCGTCGACGACAAGGCGGCGAGCGGGGCTCTGGTGATCCAAGCTGGAATGGAGCGCCCTCTCCTCTTTTTTACTCCCCCCCCCCCTCTCGTGCGTGTTTACGATGCGGGGTTGGAGACACACTGACGCATGCGACCGGCACCTAGCGCTGCCCTTTTACATATGTATATGTATTTTATTTCATATTTATCAATGCCGATTTTTTTAGGGTACAAATCTGTTTCTACATCAACCGACAAAAAAATGTTTCATTTCTCTTTCTCCGAGCTTACTGTTCTCACCTAAGGCCAACTCACACTCACGAACCCAAACAAACATCCATTTAATCCGGATTTTGTCGTTTGTGGTGGCAAACGGACACACTCGTCCGGATGGACTCGTTCAGTCGTCGGTGCGCCCAACCGGGCTGCCACATCCCAAATTGTCCTCCAAAAGGACTAGCAATTTTCACCCAAATCTAACCCAAATAGACATTGCAAAATAATTTAAAAACCTTAAATATTCACATAAACGGCCCAAGTCCAGTCCAGCACATTCTTAAACAAACTTAAAATTGAAACGACATAAAAAAACTAAAAGCCCGTCGCCACCGTGGCCGCCGTCGCCTTCAGTTGTCGCCGTCGTCCTCGTCCTCTTTACCCGTGAGGTCGATGTAGGGCGGTGGCATCCACAGGTGGGCTGGCGGCCCCTGCCAGGCGGGAGGCGCGGGTGGAGGTGGATGCAGAGGCGCCTACACCACCTCTTCCTATGGCGGGGACAATGACTAGGCCTCGCCGTGATAGACCGTCTCCGTCCAGGACCACTTTTGGCCGACCAGTGCTGGGTTCCATGGCGTGGGATCCTCCTCCTCCTGCTGCTACACGCCCTCCATGGCCTCCTCCTGCACCACGACGTCGAACTCTGGGGTGGCGACGCTGCCGGCCGTGGTGAGGGCTATCATGTGTTTGAGGCTCTGTCACTGGGCTCGTCATGGGTGTGGAGGGAGTCATCCATGACCCGCCTCACCAGCTCCTCCTCCTCCTCGGTTGTCGTCTGAGCGGGCAGTGGCGGGGACGACGTCAGGGATGGCATTGGCGTCAGTCCGTGGACCAGCCTATGTCCGCGTGGCTGGGGAGGGCTGACGGCGCGCTCGCGGTGGGGCAGGCTTGGAGCATGATCAACAAAGAACGATTGCCGATGTAGATCGTGCTCGTCGCAGAGCCATGTGTCCCACAACAGGGATTCCACGGCATACCTCCAGTGGTTATCAAGGTCCGACGGCAGGCCACCTCCTCGCGTCGAGCACGGTTGCTCACCGGGATCGGTGGGATGGGCACCTAATCCGCGGAGAGATGCCGGTTATTGGGAAGGTGCACGTCGCATGATCGCAGCGGCGTGCTTGACTCCCAGTAACGCTTGCAAATCTCCGCCTTCACGTACGGCCTTATGCGAGGTCCGGCCACACGCGACATGGAATGCGGTGCCGGAGGTAGAGGTGGATGTGGAGGGGTGGAGCGGTGACAATGGCCGGAGGAAGATCCAATGTCATCCCATGGTAGTCGGCGGCAAGGTGGAGCTAGGGTTTGGAGAAGGCGAGCATGTCGGGCTTCGAGGAGGCACGTGTCGCTGGGAGTGAAAGTGTGGACTCCCATCGATCCACGACTTCCACATTAAAAGGGACCACGACCGCTCGGCTGGGGTGGCTGCCAGGCAGGGCCGCTCGCGCGTGCATCATAAATATGGACTGTGAGAGGTAGATGGGCCGCTGCCACGCAAGCTGATATAGACCGAACCTCGTGGCGAGATCCGATCCGTTGTTACGGCCCGACCTTTCACGGCACTCTACCTTTAGTAGCAGCAACCTCTCGCCCGCGCACGCGATGTACACAAAGTACAGGGTTTGAACCTTGCGGCCCAGCACGAGAAAACCAATCTCGAAGGTACTCACGCGCAAAACAATTTCCACCAAGAGAAACTATAACACATAGGTTTTCTAAGATCCCTTCAAAACTTTGTCTACCCTGCAAACACATGGTGTCGATTTCATAAAAAAATAGGCGGCTGCTAGGCATCAGTCGGCTGATCTTTTCGTAAGATCAGCCGCCTAGCCAATCGTTGATTAGCATCGATTTGGTCCGCTTGATTCCTTGACCACGCCACCGCTTTCATCCCAATACGCCATGTATGATATATCTCCCGCAGCTACTCCAGTCATCCATCAGGCATGTACACGAGTGCAACACGTAATCCACACTTCCGACGCGATGAACCACATTTGGACGACATGCAGCACCAGCTTCAGCCTGCACCATGAACCGTCGCTAGTCATCGCACAGAGCACCGACCACGGCTGCAACACCGGGTTGCGGCAACGAAGCTACTGCGAGCCTGCAACCATCCATTGAAGCATCAGTGATGCTCTATTATAGCACCGACGATGCGACGACGGCCCAACAATGCTCCATAACAACACTGGTGATGATCCGTTGCAGCGTCCATGAGGTTTCGGCGGCCGGCGATGCTTTGTTGTAGCAACCGCGAGGTTCTGGCGTCTGACGAAGCTCCGTTGCAGCATCCGTGAGGTTCCATCAGCCGGCGATGCTCCGTTGCAGCACCCATGAGGTTTCGTCGGCGGCGATGCTCCGTTGCAACACCCGTGAGATTCTGACGTCCGACGGCTCCGTTGCAACATCCATGAGATTCCGTCGGGATGCGATGCTCCATTGTAGCACCCGTGAGGATTCGGTATCAGACGATGCTCCGTTGCACCATCTGTGTGGTTCCATCGGCCGGCGATACTCCGTTGCAGCACCATTGAGGTTTCGGTGTTAGACGATGCTCCGTTGCTACATCTGTAAGATTCCGTCGGCCAGCGATGCTCTGTTGCAGCAACCGTGAGGTACCGACATCCGATGATGCTTCGTTGCAACATCCGTGAGGTTCCGTCGGCCGGCGATGCTCCATTGTAGCACCCGTGAGGTTTG
>NW_021229804.1:0-1891 GCF_002162155.2 Triticum dicoccoides | reverse complement strand
AAAAGAGACAAGGTGTACATGTTGTATATGTATATGTCATCCATTTTTACTTCCCTTGATTTTTGCATATATGACACATGAATAGATGAGTAACTTGCATAGTTCATAAAATCTAAAGCCAAAAAATTAGCACAAGAAGTAGAAGGCATGAAAATATTGCAACTCAGTTTGCACATATAAGTGAAGCTCTTATTCATTTCAAAAGATTGACAATGTTCATCATTAAACCATCCCAACATTGGTGAATAAACCTTACTTGCATCAAATTTACATGCTACAAAATGCTTAAATAAGCAAACATGCAATAAGTCATTCAACACAGAATCATCACCAAGATTAGAGGTCATATCAAAATGATTAAACATTGGTTCTTTTGCATCAATAGTTAATTCAATGCGTGCACTCAAAATTGTTGGTATTTCAGTTGTTTGATCACATGGCAAAGTCAAATTATCAACGTAGTCCTCTAAAATAGGTGGTGTGATCAAAGTAGTGGGTAGCTCATCAGATGGTGCATTCAAATTGACAAGGCATTCATCATTCTCATGTAGAGATGGAAGATCAGTACCTTTGTCATTACCTCTTATGATCAACTCAGATGATGTAGCCACTCTCGGGGGCGATGTGTCACATGGTGGAGGTGATGTAGTCCTGACAACAACGGATGTGTTTATCATAGTATGCCTAGTAGTTGAAGGAACAATCATATCAACTCTTGGAATGTGCACCGTATGCTTGTTCTCCTCATGGCCAACACGTCGTTTTATTTCCTGTTCAGCTTTGCAAGCAAGATGAAACAAATGGTCCATAGGATAACACTCTTCATGAATTAGTATCTCTTGAATATCACGGTTTAATCCTCCCCAAAATCTATCCATAAAATCATCTTCACTTTCTTCTAAAGAGGAATGCAACAAGGTAGTTTGTAAATCATCATAATATTTTGTTACAGTTTCACTACCTTGTTTTAAGTGTTGCAACTTCTTAATCATGTCACGAGTATAATAAGCAGGGACGAAAGTATGTCGCATGGCAAGTTTCAAATCATCCCAAGTAGTAGGTATATAATCAAGGTGTAACCGACAATATTCACTCCACCAAACCAAAGCATAACCAGTGAAAGAACCAACCGCAACCTTAACCTTTTTATGTTCATCGAAATTATGGGAAGCAAATATATTTTTTATGTCGAACTCCCATTCAATATATAAAGCAGGTTTAAAACGGCCATTAAATGGTGGTATAGATACATTAACCTGATCATGTGCATTTGGATGTTTGTGCACCTCTCGTGACAGTTGTGGTATTTGCAAAGGTGGTGGCACGTCTCCCGCGATCGACAAAGCCCATGAATTGACTCTGGATCCTGTCATGATTAGTAGAACAAGGAACAAAATAATGTTCCTATAACTAATAGGATGTGGTGGTAAAACGCTCATAGTAAAGCAAATATCAATGTCTTACAAGTTCTTACCATGCAGCAGGCGGTGATCGGCAACCAGCGGTGTCAAGTAACTCCGAATATTGAGTAAAGCGATTGCCAGGGGAGCGTACGTATACACGGTGTAGAAATATGTGGAGCTGGGTTGGCTATATATGGTAGCAAAAGATTAGCAATAATCAATTCAAAGATGCAATGTTGAATAAACGCTCAACGACGGTACTGTGCTGGTCCTAGGCTAGACCGGACTAGAGACGCGAGCCTAGAACACTAATAAGGTCACAGCGTAGCACAACTAGCATCAATGAAGGATACTAAGTAGCTCTTGACAGCAAGATATAAGTGAAGATCACAACGGCAGTGAAGATAATGATGAAAAACAACTGTAAAGCAGGATATACAACAACTCTCTCTCCAACTTTCCTCTTGAAAAGTTTGAGACAATTTTCT
>NW_021229803.1:0-2948 GCF_002162155.2 Triticum dicoccoides | reverse complement strand
TATTCCTTCCCCACTTCCTCCGCGGACTGGGCTTCCCATTGCATCCCTTTGTCCGGGGCTCATGTACTATTACGGCCTGGATTTCCACGATCTGGCGCCAAACTTCATCCTCAACATCTCGGCGTTTATCATCGTGTGCGAGGTCTTCCTCTGCATCCAGCCTCACTTCGGCCTGTGGCTCAAGACCTTCAATGTCAAGCCGAAGGTGGTGAAGGGCACTCAAGCAGAGTGCGGAGGCGCCATGTTGGGTAAGATACCCAACGTCGTCTGGCTCAAGGGTGCCTTCGTGGAAACCATCAAGGGATGGCAATCGGGGTGGTTCTACATCACCGAGCCGCGTGACCCTAGATGGGTAGCAGCCCCCGAATTTAGATCTAGGATCCCCATGCAGCTCTCCTCTTGGAAGGAGAGCGGCCTGACCTGGGGTGATTCGGAGGAGCTGACCGGACTCCAAGCCTGTATCCAGAGGCTGGTGAACAAGAAGCTCAAGCTTGTCAACGTGGTCCAGGTCATGCTCATCCGCCGGATTCTCCCGTGCCAAGAACGGGCATTTAAATTGTGGGCGTTCAATCCGGCACAGCACCAGACTTTGAGCAGGCTTTTCGACACTAGGTACGAAGATGCCTGGAAAGTGCTCTTCAAGGGCGCTGAAGCCCCCGCATCCGCCACCGAAGATCGCGGATTTTGCTCGCAGCGTCAAGCTGACGAGGTAAGTGATTCTACCCCTTTACGGGACACTTGCTATTCATAGTTTGACTCTATGCGGGTTTCAATTTCCCCTTTTCCTTTGACAGGACTGGATGAGGAAGGCGGAGCAGATCATCTGTCCGGCTCCTATGCCAGAAAACCCAGTAGACGCCCGTCTAGCAGGGCTGCTGGTTCCGGCACCGCACGTGGTGCCGGAGAAGAAGGCCAAGAAGGAGGCCACGGGTACTCGAAAGAGTTCCCGTTTTCAGGTGTCCGACGACTCCGAGGCGGGCTCCTCCCCTGAAAACGAGGAGGAGAAAGAGGACTCTTTCCCAGAGGAGGGAGAGAGGAAGAGGAAGGCTTCCCCAGCAGGGGAGGCCGAAGGGTCCAAGAGGGGAAGGACTATTCCCCCGGACAGCTCCGCCAATGTCAACGTTGGCGACGAAGAATGGCCTTCAAGGGCCAGGCCTCCGGCGAGATCGTAAGTATCTGGATTCCTGAATGATTTATAATTTCTCTTTTGTGTCACATAGCGTCATTCTAATGCCGCACGCTGCCTGTAGTCCGGCCGATGATGATCTCCCCGCTTCATCGAGCGGGTCGTTGGCTCCGTCGGATGTAGACTCCATCCCGACCGCCTCCACCCCTCGCAACACTGAGGACACCGAGGTGGGATCCCAAGAAGGGACCCACCATGGGGAGGCTCCGGAGGCGCCACAAGGAAGCCTCCCGGACTTTGCGCCTGACTCCACGTCGGAACCCACAGTGGTTCCGGAGTCCGGCCGGCGGCCCCTTCGCAAGAAGGGCAAGACCGTGACGCCGGCGGCCTCCGTCCAACCGGAGGCGCCGGACAACTTGTTGGAGGCGCTCAAAGGCACTTCCATCGAGGAAGGACACCGCACTATTATGAGTGCGGTGATTCAGAAGGTGCAGCTCGCCAAGAGCGGGCTGACCGAAGCCTGCAGTAGCCTTCTATCGGGCTTTGAGGTAAGAAGTTAAAAATATGCAATGTAATACCGCATAGATAGTAGCCCCTGATGCTTGGTTCGGTGTTCGGAAAGAAAAGCCAGACTGAGGATCTAAAAAAGATATACGCAGGGTTGCTAAAAAATTATGTCAATATGGGTTTGCAGGCTGCGCTGCTGACCTCTGCCGCACTGACTGCGGAGGTCGGTGCTTTGAAGCAGGAGCTCGAACGGTCCGAGCAAGAGCTCGGCCGTGCCAAGAAGCAGCTCGAGGACAAAGAAGGTGAGTAACACCACTTTGAATTATTACCTTACAAAAAAGGATTTAGGTTGCGATAAAAATAACAAGGATAACGTTGGTACTGCAGGGGCCACGAATGAGGTGGCAACCCTGAAGGAGGCCATGTCCGCGGCCGAACGCAATGCGGCCGCGGAACGGGCAGAGCGAGAAAAGTAGGAGGCGCGGGTGGCGGAGGTTCGGCAAGAGCTCCAGGCTCTCATGGAAAAGCATGAGAGTTTGGAGCGCGACTCAAAGACTGGAGAGTCCGAGCTTGCCTCGGCTCTCGAAAGTGCCAAAGCCGCCAAGGCCGAGGCCCATAAGTCCCTTCAGGAGATTGAGTCGGTGAAGAAGATAGCGGCGGGTAAGGCATTTTTCATGCAAAGTAAGCATGTGAATGTAAAGTACGTGTTACTTACCCGAATTCGGAGCTCTCCAGGGGCGTTTGCAGATCTGCCTCGCAGTGTGTATGATGCCGCCGCATTCTACCGAGCCGAGGAGGGGAGCTCAACGGAGAAGGTCTTCTGGTCTCAGTACGCTAAGGCCGGCCATCCGGTGCCCCCTAGCGACCAGCTGAAGCAGCTGGTCGAGCTCCACAAGGTAGCCGAGCAGGCCATGAAGGGCCTCATAGTCCGGCTGTGGCCTGGAGAGGCCATGCCTGGGAGCTACTTCGGCCTCGTGCGGCGGTTGGTGGATGCATGCCCCTGGGTGGAGGTCATCAAGTGCTCCGCCTGTATTGAAGGTGCTCGTCGGGCCCTTGCCCGCGCAAAGGTGCATTGGGGCAAGCTGGATGCGGAGAGGCTTATCACTGACGCGCCACCAACGGGCAAGGAGTATCGTACGCCCGAGATGTACTATAAGACTGTCCTGAAGGGTGCCTGCAAGATTGCGGATGAGTGCCCCAGAGATGTAATTATTGAGTAAATTCGCAATGTGTTATCCTGTGCGCTGAAAACTTTGTTCATATGCACTAAGCAACGCTTATTGATTTAAAATATTACCTTCTGTGCGGCCTTTTA
>NW_021229802.1:0-973 GCF_002162155.2 Triticum dicoccoides | reverse complement strand
ATCCATGTGGATCCACCGAAGAAAAACACTTACAGAATCCCACGAGACCGCCGGAGACAAACCTCCACACACCATCCGACAATGATAGTAACATCACTGGTACGGGGTCAAGGTGGGGAAAAATTATTCCATCTTCAGAGAGTCATCGCTGCTTTGCCTCTTCGAGCAGGACACAAACCCTACCGAAACTCGAAAGTCATGAAAAAACGAAGCCCTCCCGCTGGCAACAGACGGGATCCACCATGCCTCCATGACCCTAAGACCACAGGGGACGAGGTATACCGACGCCGCCACTGGCGGGAGGCACAAGAAACCCTAGCCAAAAACCAAGATTATATATAAAGATATAAACCAACAACAATAAGATGGGCGTACAGATCCCTTATGCGTATGCTTTTTTTATAATATGTGTCTCACTAATAAAATAAAGATTCAGTTACAAGCCACATAAACACCGACATTACAGAACTGAAAAGATAGGACAATCCTATGCAAAAACCACCATCTATCCCTCTCCACCAAGGAAAAGGATACAAATCACCTTTTCACCCGAGCTCGATGCGGCTTAATCGCTGATTTCCAACTTTACAGACCTCCAAAGTGCCTGAAGCAAAACCATTGTCATTGAAAGAATCATACTGAGGCAACATGTCCCTGGACACGCCATCGAAATCCAGTACTAACACCCCCGCACAACTACGACATCGGAGGTGGAAATCAGAACTATCAGCTTCCAACCCCGACACTACTAGGGAAAACCTTATACACATCATCTTAAAAGTAGCACTGGACAAAATCATGCGCTACAGCTACTTAATAGCAGCGCGTATAAATAAACCGCGCTACTGCGCTACTGCTATAACTTTAGCAGTAGCGCATACTAGAAAAAAGCACCGGTGCTATGTTTGAACTGTTAGCCCAACTTAGCAGTAGGGCGTGTCCACGCCGAGTGCTACTGCTATTCTCCTTAGCT
>NW_021229801.1:0-395 GCF_002162155.2 Triticum dicoccoides | reverse complement strand
ACCTTAGCCTTGGGGACTACACCCAGCGGGTGCACTCAGCGTGCCCCCGCTAACACGGAGTTTAATCGACAACACCCAGTGGGTGACTGCTATAAATTCCGGAAAGGAAAAGTTTTTGGCAGCATATCCAATAGAACAAACTGTGGTCGACTGACCTGCACATTGCTTTGAAGGGCAGAACTGGCGTCATAAGCTGCCTGGCTCGCATCCCGGATGGTCTTCAATTGCTCCATCATGATTCCCGCCTGGCGTATTGCCTCCTTCGCCGCGCCGGCTTGGTCTTCCGGGACATGGTGCGTCGTGAAGAGGGAGGGCTGCTGAGCACTCGTCAATGGATCTGCGAAGGACACCGTGTGTCGAGTGGTGTTCTCTTCCTCCGCAATCAGAATCTCAGG
>NW_021229800.1:0-2372 GCF_002162155.2 Triticum dicoccoides | reverse complement strand
AAATAGGTGTCATGGAACCTCATTCATTTAGCTATTGTTATCAACGGGGTTTTATTTTGTTTACACAGATTGAAATGGTAGTTGAAGTCATGAATGCACGCATTGCTGATCATGAAAAGAAGGTAGGCAGGAAGTTAATGGAAATTGAGCACAGATTTGATGTCAAATACCAGACTCTAGGTGAAGACTTGATCGACATGAAGACTAAAACTGGCACTAATCCTAGGTTGTCGAAGGCCGAGGACGAAATTTATGGACTTCTTTCAAATATTTGAATTCTTTAAAAACAAACTTCCATGAAGTTTTATTGAATTCATGAACTTTTTTAACCACATGAAATATTTTCAAATTCATAAAAAAATCAAATTTCACTAACTTTTTTTAAATTCAAGATCTTTTTTAGTTCATCTTTTTTCAAAATCATGAATTTTATTCAAATTCACAAACTTTTTTTTTAAATCACAAGCTTTTTTCAAATTCACAAACTTTTTTCGAGTCCACTATTTTTTCCAAATCATGAAGTTTTTTTAAAAAATCACAAACATTCTTAAAATTCATGATTTTTTACAAATTATAAAAAAATCTTAAATTTAATGGTTTGTAAAAATGGAAATTCATTTTCAATAGAAAATGACCGAAATAAAAAATAAGTTGACCCGTACCCGTGTAGAAATCGCGAACGGTCAAAGCTACCTATAGGTGGAGAATTGGAATTGCTAGCGATCAGAGATTTAGGTCGTGGCATATCTACAGATTGTGTATGCGCGACAGCTATTTCTCGCTTTAAGCGAGCCGGAAGGGACCATCTCGCGTCGAGACGCTACAGTATTCGTCAACTTTTTTGAACACATGAATTTTTTTCAAAATCATAAACTTTTTCAAATTTCACAAAATTTTTAGAAATTCATCAACTTTTTGAGCTCATGTTTCTTTAAAAATCATGAATTTTAATCAAATTCACAAACTTTTTTTCAAACTCACAAGATTTTTTCAAATACATGAACCTTTTTCAAATTCACAAACTTTTTTTGAGTTCACTGTTTTTCCAATCATGAATTTAAAAAAAATCACAAACATTCTTAAAATTCATGATTTTTAAAAAAGTATAAAAACTTTCTTCAAATTAATGATTTGTAAAAATGAAAATTCATTTTCAGTAGAAAATGACCGAAATAAGAAATAAGTCGACCCATACCCGTGTATAAATCGCGAACAGTCGGAGCTACCTATCAAAGATTTAGGCCGTGGCCCATCTACATATTGTGTAAGTGCGAGAGCTATTTCTCGCTTTAAGCGAGCCGGGCGAACCCTCTCGCGTCGAGACGCTACAGTATTGGGCCAGCCCACCAGCGCTTATTTTTGGGAAAAATAAAGACTAGAGAGTCTGTCCGCGCAACGGATCAAACTTGGTTCTCCTCGTTGCGAGGCAATGCTGCTAGCCCACTGCACAAGCATTGAGTTCTTGTCCAATATGATTCTAGAGCAGCTTGCCACCAGTGAAACGTGCTTTCTTTTTGTTATAGGCAACGAGTATCGCTGGTCTGCTGACTGCTGAGCATATGATTCTACAGCAGCTTGCCACCGGTGATCGACCCACTGGGCACCCAAAGAGAAGGAACCCTCACAGGATCATAGCTGAAGTGAGATCCCTGAAGAAACTGTCAGGTATTGGAGAACCTGCCGCCCTCTAACGCAACCATGTAGCGATGGATGTGCTCGTCCTCCTCCCTGACACGGTGACGTACCACCTCTGGCGGGGCCGGCTCCCTCCGCACCGAAACTGGCCCACGCGAACGCCACCAAATGAGATCAGGGTCGACGACGGGACCCGGGGCCGGGTTCCTCATCAAGCGGCGCGCCCCTCCAGGTAGCACCTCCCAGTGCCAGCCCGGAGGAGCCCAGTCCCGGACATGGGTTAGTCGGACGTCGTCGCGGACGGGTCGACGGCGAGGATGCGGGCCGGGCATCGTCGAGAACAAATACTAGCTATATGCCCGCAAAAAGTAACATTTTTTTAATGATTGGATTTTGATAACTAAAATTTCTAACATTTCTACATAACTAACATTTCTATAACATTTCTAATATTTCTAGAACTAAAAAAAAGAAAAATTTCTAACTTTTTTATAACTATTTCTATAACTAAAAAACAGAAAAAATTTCTAACAATTCTAACTTTTTTATAACTATTTCTATAACTAAAAACAGAAAAATTTCTAACAATTCTAACTTTTTTATAACTATTTCTATAACTAAAAACAGAAAAGTTTCTAACAATTCTAACATTTCTAACTATTCTAACAATTCTAACATTTCTAACTATTTCTAAAAAACAGAAAAATTTCTAACAATTTCTAAAAAACAGAAAATTT
>NW_021229799.1:0-620 GCF_002162155.2 Triticum dicoccoides | reverse complement strand
AGTGAGCAGTCGCCACGTGGCGAACCGTGATTGGTCGGAACTGCCCCGAAAGGGCAAAAACACAAGGCGAGTGAAGTGAGCTGGGCAAAACCACAATTGTTGAAAAAACAGGGGCAAATCTATTGAGCGTGATCCAACTAGGGGCACAAATACAATTGTTCCATAAACAAAGGGATTTTTGTATTCGTGCCCCTAGTTGGGTCACGCTGGACTGATTTGCCCCTATTTTTTCAACAATTGCGGTTTTTCCCATCTCACTTCACTCGCCTTGTGTTTTTGCCCTTCCGGGGCGGTTCCGACCAGTGAGCAGTCGCCACGTGGCGAACCGTGATTGGTCGGAACTGCCCCGAAAGGGCAAAAACACAAGGCGAGTGAAGTGAGCTGGGCAAAACCACAATTGTTGAAACTATGGGGGCAAATCAGTCGAGCATGACCCAACTAGGGGCACGAATACAATTGTTCCATAAACAAAGGGATTTTTGTATTCGTGCCCCTAGTTGGGTGTAGCTGGACTGATTTGCCCCTATTTTTTCAACAATTGCGGTTTTGCCCATCTCACTTCACTCTCCTTGTGTTTTTGCCCTTCCGGGGCGGTTCCGACCAGTGAGGAGTCGCCACAT
>NW_021229798.1:0-388 GCF_002162155.2 Triticum dicoccoides | reverse complement strand
GGAGGACTACAAGTAGGAGAAATAATCAAGGGTTAAAGAGCAAGCAAAAATATGGTTGCTGTACAAACCATCAAGTTGGTCCAGAATGAAAATGAGGTTGATTCACTCAATATTTTCAAAGAACAGCACTAGGTTTTTGCATAAAGTTGAATCATATGCTACTAACAATATCCCATAATTTTGGTGGAGGCCAGGAAGAAATATTTAAAGGAGTTGTAGTGCAAAATGCACTCTGGACCAGAGAAGGAAAAATTGATGCAGAGCTCAAATCATTACATAAATAAAAGATATTTTTGTACAAAAGTGATTTAAAAACATCACATGACATCTCCAAATTTTGGTTGGGATTTTAAGTGAATTTATCAAATGGTTGTAGTTCAAATAAGGC
>NW_021229797.1:0-445 GCF_002162155.2 Triticum dicoccoides | reverse complement strand
CCAACCCCTGCCTGGTGGCCGGGCACCTGGAGCTGATCTCTTGCTGGGTTGACTCTGATGCCTCCGTCCGGGCGGCGCTGAGCCGGGCCGCGGCCACTTCCGAGGAGGAGAAGCAAGCCGCCGCCCAGGCTACATCCGCCCGTGATGCTGCGCTGAAGGATGCCACGGCTGCCTCAGATCGTTGCAAGGCAATGGGGGACGAGATGCAGGGCTTGCGCACTGAGCTCGCCAAAGAGGCTCGCGACCGCCGGGAAAAGGAGGAGGAGATGAAGGCTCGAGAGGACGCCATCGGGGACCGTGACGCCGAGCTGTCCGCTGAACGCAGCCGACTGAAGATGCCGTAGTAGAAGCTGAAGGTGGAAAGGGCCGAGCTGGACGCCAAGGCGAAGGTCCTAGCCGAGGACCGCGTGGCCTTCATGGATCTCAAGGTGAGATCTCGCAAGGC
>NW_021229796.1:0-638 GCF_002162155.2 Triticum dicoccoides | reverse complement strand
TTTATTATTGCCTCTAGGGCATATTTCCAACAGTCTCCCACTTGCACTAGAGTCAATAATCTAGTTCACATCACTATGTGATTGTAATGAATTCAACACCCATGGGGTTTGATCATATCTTGCTGATGAGAGAGGTTATTAGTCAATGGGTCTGAATCTTTCAGATCCGTGTGTGCTTTACAAATCTCTATGTCATCTCCTAGATGCAGCTACCACGCTCTATTTGGAGCTATTCCAAATAACTGTTCTACTATACGATTCCGGTTTACTACTCAGAATAATCCGGATTAGTGTCAAAGTTCGCATCGGTGTAACCGTTTACAACGAACTCTTTTACCACCTTCATAATCGAGAAAATTCCTTAGTCCACTAGTTACTAAGGATATGTTTGACCGCTGTCTTGTTATCCATTCATGGATCATTCTTGTACCCCTTGACTGACTCATGGCAAGGCACACTTCAGGTGTGGTACACAGCATAGCATACTGTAGAGCCTATGTCTGAAGCATAGGGATGACCTTCGTCCATTCTCTCTCTTCTGCCGAGGTCATGTCTTGAGTCTTACTCAATACTCACACTTTATAACACAGCCAAGAACTCCTTCTTTGCCGATTTATTTTGAACTTCTTCAAAATCTT
>NW_021229795.1:0-398 GCF_002162155.2 Triticum dicoccoides | reverse complement strand
AATGGCTCTAGGTCAGTAAGTCAATGATATGGAATGTTCAATGGTGGTGGCGCTAGGGAGGCATAAATTTAAAGAGAACATCATACGTACCCGACTATTAATACTTGACAAAGAAGGAGGCTTAGAGAGCAGCATCGAGCGACAACAAAACTAAGTAATAAGATGTGGAAGACAAGAATGTTAATGCTTGTGGTTCTCTTATGAAGGAGAACAAGATGATCAAGAGGAAAACACAAGGTGGCAAGTGACCATGGCCACACATAAAGCATATAGACGTGTGTATAGAAGACAAATTTAATCAACCATGATAAACATTTGAATGTTGGGATGACTAAATTTCACTCGAACCAGGGTTGGAAATTCCCTTGTGCACGTGTCCAGGTATCTAGAATTGACTC
>NW_021229794.1:0-399 GCF_002162155.2 Triticum dicoccoides | reverse complement strand
TGATCTATATCATGGGATTTGTTAATATAGTCGGATCATATGATGTTTCTCCCCTCTATACCCTTGTTGTGATGAATTGAATCTTTACCCTTTGAAGTTTTGTCTTGTCGGATTGAATATTCAGATTTGAGAGCACATGATGTATGTCTTGCGGTATGAATACTTGAGGTGACAATGAGGTATCGTATTGATTCACTTGATATATGTTATGGCACTCAACTTGCGGATTCCCGAGGTGATGTTGGGGTAATCTATGCATATCGGTTGATGCACGTTTTTATTATCTTTTCTCCGATAGAAACTTTTGGGTTCTCTTGATAGTTCCTTGTGTGGATTGAGTATTATGAATATGAATTTGCTTTGGAATTATTTTAGTATGAACTCTAGGATAGATCGAAC
>NW_021229793.1:0-1156 GCF_002162155.2 Triticum dicoccoides | reverse complement strand
GTTTTCCCCCTCCTCGGACCCGCCGGTCGCCGACGCCCGATTCGCCGGCTCCGGACCGTCCCCGGCCTCGTCCCCGCCTCGAATGGATCCACTGTGAGCCTCCGCTGTTTCTCCTGTGCTCGCCCCCTCCGTTCTCGCCCCCTAGCCCCATCTCCCACCGCGACCGAGAGCTTCTCGCCGCCGTGCCATGTCGTTGCCGTGGCCAGGGCCATCCCAGCGTGCGCCTGAGCGCGTCACCATGTTCGCCGCCCTCCCAGGAGCCCGCAGCGCCCTTCGGTCTCTCTTCTAGTGCTCTATAGCGCCACCCCAGGATTGCCCGAGCGGCTGCCGCCGCCAAACCTCGTCGCCGACCACTTTTCCGGCCACCCCAGCACCTGTCACCGCCACCACTAGATGCGCACCACTGCGCGCGTTCGAATGCAACAAACCACGGCCGAAACGATGCCATGTGGCTCGTTTCCGAGCCCTCCGCCGCGTCTGGACTCGCTGGCGGCTAAACGCCGGCGACCGCTGACCCGATGACCGGCGTGGGTTGACCCCACTGCCCGGTTTGACCCCCCCTCTCTCTCACTGACCTGCGGGCCCGCCCGGCTAATTAGGCTAGGATTAGTGTTAACTAAATATTAGTTAGTTTAATAGACACTGACAATGGGCCCCAGGCCACTAACTAAATTAGATTAGTTAGGTTAGTCACTGACAGATGGGACCCACTGGCCAGGTTTGACCTGGACCAGCCACGTTGACCTGCTGACGTCACTAATACGTCATGCTGACGCAGTATTTGTTTCTGGAATTAAAATAAATCAAAAATGATTTATAAATTTCAGATAATAACCAAAACTTCTAAAAATCATAGAAAATTAACCGTAACTCCAAATTAAATAATTTATATATGAAAAATTATCAGAAAAATTCAAGGAATCCATCTGTACCATTTTCATGCATGTTAGAACAACTTATAGCTGCTGTTTAGCACAAATCAATTAAATGGCATTTGAATAATCACATATGGAGTTTAAATTTGAATCTTGGATTCAAACCAACTTCATTTAATCTGGTTTTAGGTGCATTAGCCCAAAACACATTCATATTGCCATGTCATAGCATGCATCATATTGTGCATTGCATTGATCGTGTTTTTCTGTATTTACCGGTA
>NW_021229792.1:0-5016 GCF_002162155.2 Triticum dicoccoides | reverse complement strand
TTTTTTTTATGAATACGTCTAAGGTGTTCTTGCATTACCAAAGTCAAATTATGCAACCATCTCAACACAAGCTAAGAAATTACCATCATCATCCTTGTGAGGATGCTCATTGTTTCCTCGGAAAGCCAGTTGTGTGATATTTCACAATGGCTATTATTCTTAACAAAACTTGACTGTCACGTTCTTTCTTCTTTGTTATTTGATGCTGCAATTCCTTAGCAATAGTTTCCTCTTTTCATAGTCTAAACTTTATATGTTCATGTTCTCTAAGATTCTCGCCAATATGCATCCAATGTCCTAATCCATCATGTGCTAAGGACCTCAGACTCCTGCTAGTGCTCAACTTGAAGTTCTTATAGCAGAAGCAAACTTTCTCAACGTCTTCTAAATAAACTACCCATTTTGTATCATGTTCCTTTCCATTGTTAATTGTCTTCTTGCATCATCTCCTGGTTTATTATCAAGATTATCCCAATTTCTTGGACCATAAATATCATGAATATAAACCGGTTGTTCATCAAAACTAGCAAACTGTGCCTTTGCATCCAATGGATTATCTACATTCTCTGAGCACCTTACACTGTTATCGCCTATGTTGATGTCGACATTTTCTTCTTTTGGACTAGATTCCAAATTCCCATTAGTTTTTTGCTCTTCATCTATGTCAACCATTGCCAACTCATCAACTGGGCTTATCAAGGCAGTGGAAGCACTAGTAGTACTCTTGAGAAATTTGTAAACCCACGTTATAGCAGCAACCATAACCATAACAGATTTGCGAACTAATGGTTATAAACAGATTTAGAAAGTTCATATATTAGAATCGTTAATTTAAAGATGTGGATGAATTTTTAGAATGTTATAGAATTGGAAAATGTTTGTGTATTTTTTCAAAATATTCATTAATTTGAAAAAAGTTCACAAATTCTATTTTTATGATTTTTTTTAAAACGAATTTTAAAAATGTTCTTGAATTTTAAAAAATGCATTCATTTCAACAAAATAGTAAAATATTCACAAACTTGAAAAATAAATTATATCAATAAAATGTTTTTGAGATAAGATGTTAACAGATTTGGAATAATGTATACAAATTTAAAAAATATTTATGAAATTGAAAAATATTCAAGCTCAGCACGCCAAAAATGGGCTAGGCTGCAACTTCTTCAAACTGAGATACCATCAAAATTGTCCGTATTAGCGAGTAATCCCAGCACAGTCAGTGCCTTCCGGACCGTAACGAAGCGCCTAATTAGGCTAACAACTCATGCTCCTGTACACCTCTTCTTTCAAAAGGAACAGAACATTCATTGTCCAGGTAATTCGAGATTACCTTGCAGTCTTGATAGCATTAACGCGCCATGTCCGCATTGTTCGTGTACACATTTCAATGACAGCACCAGCAAAACAGAGCACTCACTCATAAAAGGGAAAACAGCAAACCAACAGTTATCTGCTAGCAGGCTCAGCCATGCCATAAACTGGTGAGAATGTATATATCACATAACACAGGCCTTTATAAACCGTCGACCTATATAGATCAGACAACCATATGTATAAAATTAAGGTTCTTGTTCAGAATACATGCGATGAATAAACAGAGTAGGCAGTGGTCATTTTTACATACCTCTTAACCAGCCAGCCAGTCGCTACTGAAGCAAATGGGGCATTAACAGTATCAGTATGAACCTCTTCTTACCTTTTCGCCGGTCAGCATTAATTTAGACGTGCCTCAGTCAAAAACAGAAACCTGCAGATCTGAAGCAGCAGGCTTTCTATCTATACATGCAACTGCACATTCAAACTACATGAGGTAAACAAACAGAGCAGGGAAGGAGCAATTAGAAAGACCTTCTAGAGCACATGCCCTGCAGATGTGAAGCGGTAGGCTTTCTGGAGCAGGAAAAGTTTCATCATGCAAGAAAAATGGCCATGGGCACATGGCAAACTGTGCCAGGTATGAAACCCAAGTACTGCAAATACATCACCATAACTCATTACGGAAGTGAATGATAAAAGAGATCTTCAGTTACATGGCGTGTGATGTGATGGCGCACAAGATCTTCAGTTACATGGCGTGCAACAGCACACAAAAGATAACGATTGCAATCTGGTACAAACCAAAAATACAACATACTGCAGCAGACTCTAGCAGAACAGGACAATAATAACAAGATACATAATAGACACTATTTTGGGCAATTGTCCAGTGAATGGATAATAGCCTGAAGAAAAACATAACCAACAACGCGATTACAAAAGCCACCGTCAGTGATTGTGGGATTAGAGGACAGTAGGTGGTAGAGTGCGAGAGGGCAATGAATGAGCCAATCAGCAAAGCAGGAGGATAATCCCAGGGGATCAGAACCGGGCGGTGAAGCAGGAGACAGAGTCGAACTGTACGACGAGCCAGCCTGGAGTGCTCCACCTTGTAACAGATTCTGGAGCCTGGAGCGAACTCGTCACTTGGTTGAATTTCCTTTATGGCCTGCTATAAAGTTGAAGGAAACAAATGAAAAAAAAAAACTTTGACACAAAGGGCGTATTTAAAAGATAGAAAATTAAACAAAAAGCATATGTATAAGGAAAGGCTACATGTATCTTTGAGAGTGCAAAAGTGGCTGATGGGAGCTAATTTACCTTTCCGTTTATTTGCAGATGGGAATTTGAATAACACTTCATCTAATGTTCTTCCAGCGGATATGCGCGATCTTTGGCCAACTTTCTCCATCAGGTGCTCGGCAGCTCTCCTTCAACAGCTCACTGCAATCCCATATGCATATTTGTTGGAGGGACGGCGGCAGATCCGGTAAACATGATATGTTGCGGCAGCAAGTGATCAAGAGATTCCTCAGATTGGGGAAGCGCTTCAGATTTGTTGGCAGGGAATTCATTTGACAGTCACGGAATGACAGGGTCCTGACAGATGTGAAATTTACGGATTCGTCTAATGAAATGAATGGTTCCTTGCATTCGTCAAGAGAGAGAGATGGTGGAACTGTGGAACCTTCAGCTGAGAGTATGTTGTTGAGTAGTGCAGAACTGCTAACTTGGAGTATGTGGTTGACTCGAAACTGTGAGATACACTCAGGGATGAGTTTCGGAACATCAACCAAATGTACCAAATCAAATTCCTGGCTAGACAATCCTTGAAGCGTACATAAATCTGGCAAGTGATACAAAATGAGTGCACGAACAGAGGTGAGGCTACCAATAGACAAGCTTGCGGGGCTTCTGCAATTGTTTATGCTAATATAGTTCACTTGTGGCCAGTCAGTACAAAGGAAGTCAGCTGCAAGGACGCAGTTGTATATACTGAGGCTCCTAAGGGATAATGGGAAGCATTCTGCTCCGCGTGCCAACTCTAAACAAGGGCAGGATCCCAGTCCAACTTCTGAAAGGGAGGTAGCAGCTCGTAAGCCCCCTAATGACCTGAGACACCAGCTATCTCCGATGAACAAAGAGTCAAGTTTTGTCAAATGTTGGAGGACCTCTTCTGAAGGAAGTGTAGTTAAAGTCATAATCTCCACCAAGACCAATCTTTTGAATGACGCCAGGCCATCAAGGCAAACAGCTAAAGCTCCATCTGTAATTAATACTGCATGAAGAAAGTTCAAGTTCACAAAGTCCTGATGGTGGAACCAGCGGCAGCCCAATGCTCCTTCCATAGATGAGTTTCATCCTCTGCTCATGACACAATAAACATGCCATGATGACATCCTCTTTTACCAATACTTCATCTTTCTCTCTTTCTATAGCATTTTCAAGTTTTTGAACATGTGCCACATCTACATGCATAAATATCATCAACTGCTTTAGAAATGAATGTTCCTGTGAGAGTAGTCTCGTAATATCTGATCCTAAATCTAACTCCCAGATTAAACCAAGTCGTGATGCCAAGTGGTTTGCCCTCATGAAATTCTCTCTCTTATCATCATGTTCCAACGCATCGTTGGAAATAAATACAAGCAGTGGGCATTTGTGTACTAGTAACGTTTTAAGGCATAGTGGAAGACAAGGTAATGTCTTTAGGTTTGGCACATCTCGGAGGACAAGTGAAGAGCAATTCCTATATAGTTCAATATTAGATGGTAGTATTTGCAAAGCACTGCAATTAACAAAGCTCAAAGATTCCAAATTCTCAAAATACAAACCATCAAGTAACCAGACTGGGTATTTTGAAGATTTGTAACCGTCAATTTCAAGATTCTCAAGTTGAGGCGGTGGCATCAGGCCTTCTAGAATCTCAAAATGTAAACTATCCTCTGAATTCGTTTTATTCTTGGAACCCCAGACAAGTCGCAAGCTGCCAAGATGAATTTTCTGATGCAACTTTGATTCTAAAGCTTGATCCTTCCCAGTGCCATTCTCAATATTTGTGACACATAAACTGCCACGAATCTGGTACATGTCCCCCAGCTGTTGTAACTCATATCCATTTTTATTTTGTACAGAAAATTCCTTGAGTTGTTGAAGTGAAGTTAGCATGCCAATGTTAGGAATTTGAGGCAATGCTTCTTCGCTTGACGTGTATATTGTATCATCATGACATTCAAGATGTCTTAACTTTCTTAAATCACACAGCTTCTCAGGCAAACTCTCAACTTTGTGACTAAAAATAAGTAACTGCAAGTGGTAAAGAGTACACAGTGATCTTGGCAATTCTGAAATCAGTGTTCTGATGATGTTCAAATACCGAAGGTGCTTCAACTTACCAACAGATTCGGGCAACTTACTGCTGCTGTAAGATGTCAAATATAGTACACGCAACTTCTTCAAATTTTGTAGTATCTGATTAAAAATGTCACTTACATCATCCATCAGTGGGTCTATGCAGATTATAGTGCGTAAATGATGTAGCTTGCAGATACTTTGCTTGTGTTGCATCATACTACCAACACAAACAGATAGATGTCGAACAGTGGATGGAAGTTTCATCACCTTATCATCTTCCAACCTGAAGTAGTCTTCCTTGGAGAGTGATTCTGCCAGATCATGAAGGAGATCGTGCATAAC
>NW_021229791.1:0-1186 GCF_002162155.2 Triticum dicoccoides | reverse complement strand
CAAGTACCTAACCCCACGTAGAACTCTCACATAGACCATGGGTTAGTACACAGAGTGCAATGGGCAATGCTTACCATACCATGGGATCACTTGATCCCTCTCGGTACATCTTCTACGCTTTGTGAGTTGATCAACTTGATTCACTCTTGACTTAGTCTTGATCAACCTTGAATCTTTCCAACTCTCTTCATTTGGATGATGTCTTGAAGGTAGACATGAATGATCACACAATCTTCTTCTTCAAGACATGCTTGCACTAAGCTCAACACTCACATGACCGATCTTTGGATAATTCCTTAATAGCACCGTGGTCACCACAAACTCTCCTTGAGACCAACAAATGGACTCCAAGAAAAGCCTATGGACAAACCCTTCAAATATAGCTCAAGGCAACCATTAGTCCATAGAGATTGTCATCAATTGCCAAAACCAAACATGGGGGCACCGCATGTTCTTTCACTCAGAGTCTGTGCCCCCGTCGAGAGGACGAGACGGGGGCGTGGCAACAGTGAAGCCCACACCCTCGAATCCCGGGGTCGGCATGGCCACAGTGTCCCGTACGGGCGGAGATTTCCGCACGGCGTGGCACTGTTGCGACTCTCCCCTGACATCACTCTGGGCAGGCGGAGCCCTGCTCCCCACGACGGCCTGTCGGTACGGCCCGCATGCTACGGGCCCTACCGGGCAGTGACATCCCAGAAGACGACGCACGCCGAACCAGACGGACCGGCGGAGGGCCGAACTCTAGCGGGCAGCCGTCCCCTTCCTCGAAGCCCGTGCACTATTAACCTGATGAGACCAGGTGTGGCTACAGTGATCTCCCGCCAGGCGGCAGGGACTGTAGCCACACTGAGATGACCAAGCCCGCGTCATTAGCGGCATGGCTACAATGAGCAGCCACCAACCAGACCCACCAGCGGCGGAAGCGGCCTGTCGGCTCCGTACCAGACCAGTCGGCGGGGCCCACCAGGCGGCGGGCCCCAGCAGTTGGCGGAGAAGCTGGAGGCCGGAGACACTTATGGCCGGGCCCAGTAGCCGGCCAGATTACCATTGTACCCCTTGGGGGTAGGCCTATATAAACCCCTAGGGCACCCATGCAAAGGGTTCCCACTCCATTAGACCTAGCCACATTCCTAGGGCAGGAGAGAGCTAGCCTTGCCTTCTCCTTCCTCTAGCAAACAGCTTA
>NW_021229790.1:0-418 GCF_002162155.2 Triticum dicoccoides | reverse complement strand
AATTAATTAATTACAGTACCTAAGTGGTGATTTATTTTCTTATACTAACGGAGCTTACGAGTTTTCTGTTAAGTTTTGTGTTGTGAAGTTTTCAAGTTTTGGGTGAAGATTCGATGGACTATGGAATAAGGAGTGGCAAGAGCCTAAGCTTGGGGATGCCTAAGGCACCCCAAGGTAATATTCAAGGACAACCAAGAGCCTAAGCTTGGGATGCCCCGAATGGCATCCCCTCTTTCGTCTTCGTTCATCGGTAACTTTACTTGGAGCTATATTTTTATTCACCACATGATATGTGTTATGCTTGGAGCGTCATTTTATTTTATTTAGTTTTGCTTGCTGTTTGAATAAAATACCAAGATATGAAATTATTAAATGTTAGAGATTCTTCACATAGTTGCATAATTATTCGACTACTCAT
>NW_021229789.1:0-415 GCF_002162155.2 Triticum dicoccoides | reverse complement strand
TTGGTCCTAGAATGATGAGCATTCAAGTTGGGTATAATAAAAACTATCATAGGAAGTGAATTGAATGCTAGGATCAATTTGATGCTTGATAATTGTTTTGAGATATAGAGGTAATAATGTTAGAGTCATGCTAGTGGGTAATTATGAAATTGAGAAAAACTTGTGTTGAAGTTGGCAAGTCCCGTAGCATGCACGTATGGTAAAAGTTTTGTGACAAAATTTGTTGCATGAGGTGCTCTTTTAATTGCCTTCCTTATGAGTGGAGGTCGGGATCGCGCGATGGTTAACTCCTACCAACCCTTCCCTAGGAGCATGCGTAGTAGTACTTTGCTTCGAGGGCAAGTAGACTTTTGCAATAAGTATATGAGTTCTTTATGACTAATGTGAGTCCATGGATATACGCACACTCATCCTT
>NW_021229788.1:0-688 GCF_002162155.2 Triticum dicoccoides | reverse complement strand
AGAGGAATCTGTTGGATAGGGGTGAAGAGAGGAGTATTGGGATGCTGACTTTCCCAAAAGTCATCATTCATCACAGGTGTGGTGCATCCTATATCCACATCTTCATCTTCAATTTCCTCAACACCAGCCTCTTCAGCTGTGAACTGAGGCATAGGTGAGGAAATGACTGGCGTTGAAGGGATTGCATCCACTTCAATTTCTTCATCAATCTGCTCTGACGAAGCGGCAGAATGATTTTCCTCATCAGATCCGCTTGGGATCACATAGTCTTCTCCAAAAGGAACAAGGTCCTTTGATGGCATGGAGGAAATTGGAACAACATCAATTGGATTTTCAAGTGAGCTGGTCACTGGCTTCATTTTCTTCGCAGCCGAAGAATTTGACGTAGCTGATGCCTTCCTTTTCTTCACTGCAGCTCGCTCTGCAGCCTTGGTCTTCTTCACATCATAGGCAGATGGAAGAATTGGAGTTGGTGTAGGCGCGGGAGGAGCTGAGGAATCTGGTTGATTTTCTTCAGGAGCAACTGATGCAGTTGCCCTGATCTCTTCAGTTTCTTCAGGCGCACCACTAGTGGATGCCCTGGCAATTTCTTCAGCGGCTGGAATTTCTTCACCAGCCCTGGAACTAGCATTTTCTTCAGCAGGCTGAAAGTCATCAGCGGTGCTGGCATGTTCTTCAGCAGGCTGAG
>NW_021229787.1:0-1866 GCF_002162155.2 Triticum dicoccoides | reverse complement strand
ATTCAGTTGCCGGTGCCTTGTAGTGAGTGTTTTCAGTCATCCAATCCAACACCCATGAGTTGACATCTTCAGCGTCTCCAGTGATATGCAGTGTCACGTAGAACTGAAGAATGAGTTCTTCATTCCAATCGCAAATGTCCGTGCAGAAATTTAGTAATCCTGCATCGTGAAGAACACTGAGGACTGGCTCGAAGCATGGCAGAGATTCCATGTCCACGTGAGGAATATGTTCATGATCGAAGATTTTGTCTTTGTCAAACAGCACTGAGGAATAGAAGTTGGCTTGACTAGCAGTCCAGAAACGCCTCTTCCTTATGCGAGCAGAGTCATAGGGGTTGTAGTCAGTGAAGAATACATGCTCGGAAAAGAAGTCTTCAGCCTTGAACTTCTGTTTGCTTGAGAACGGATTCTTCGGCTTTGGCAGAGGGGTGTCAGTGAGTTGCATCACCACCTCAGGAATCACGAGCTCAGGTTCTTCAGGCTAAGGAATTTCTGGTTCCTCTTCTTGTGCAACCTGAGTATCAGCAGCAGCAGGTTCTTCAACACTACTGGCTGGAATTTCTTCATGAACAGAGGGAGTGGGTTGAGTTTCTTCAGAGCCCAGTTGGAATGTTGTTGCAGGGGACAGAGGAATCTGTTGGATAGGGGTGAAGAGAGGAGTATTGGGATGCTGACTTTCCCAAAAGTCATCATTCATCACAGGTGTGGTGCATCCTATATCCACATCTTCATCTTCAATTTCCTCAACACCAGCCTCTTCAGCTGTGAACTGAGGCATAGGTGAGGAAATGACTGGCGTTGAAGGGATTGCATCCACTTCAATTTCTTCATCAATCTGCTCTGACGAAGCGGCAGAATGATTTTCCTCATCAGATCCGCTTGGGATCACATAGTCTTCTCCAAAAGGAACAAGGTCCTTTGATGGCATGGAGGAAATTGGAACAGCATCAATTGGATTTTCAAGTGGGCTGGTCATTGGCTTCATTTTCTTCGCAGCCGAAGAATTTGACGTAGCTGATGCCTTCCTTTTCTTCACCGCAGCTCGCTCTGCAGCCTTGGTCTTCTTCACATCATAGGCAGATGGAAGAATTGGAGTTGGTGTAGGCGCGGGAGGAGCTGAGGAATCTGGTTGATTTTCTTCAGGAGCAACTGATGCAGTTGCCCTGATCTCTTCAGTTTCTTCAGGCGCACCACTAGTGGATGCCCTGGCAATTTCTTCAGCGGCTGGAATTTCTTCACCAGCCCTGGAACTAGCATTTTCTTCAGCAGGCTGAAAGTCATCAGCGGTGCTGGCATGTTCTTCAGCAGGCTGAGCAGAGTCTACAGCCTGAGGGTTTTCTTGTTGCGTTGGGGCTGCAACATTTGTGAATTTCTTCGTCAAATTGACGAATCTCACTTTAGCTCCTTGCTAATCAGCATAGTAGGCATCAAAGTCTTTGATGAGGGCTTGAATTTCAGACTGAGCCTGGAGAAGTTCCTCAGGTGTCATTCTGACAACATTTTTCTTCAGAAGCTTCTCCTTTCTGTATTGCACTTTCTTGATCTCTCTTGCCTTTTCAAACTTCCATTTCTCTTGAGTGATGAAATGGGTCAGCATGTGACTTTGACCAGGAGTCAGATGAAAATCAGGCATAGGGGTGTTAGGATCCTTGTGCCAGAGATCAATGTAGTCGAGGATTTTCCTCGGATCCAAAAGCAGTGGCACAGATGTGCCTTTGGCTCTAGCGGCCTTCACCTATCTGTCTCTGATGATTTCTGCAAGTTCATCATCAGAAGCTTCATCATCAGAAGGCACATGGAATGCGACCTGTTTCTTCTTTGGACTTGGCCGAGGACCGCGTCCAGCTGTTGCTTTAGTCTTCAACG
>NW_021229786.1:0-975 GCF_002162155.2 Triticum dicoccoides | reverse complement strand
ATTGGTTGCCTATAAAGGCCGGTTTTAGACCTTATAAACAGTCGGCCAGAAAATTTAATCCGAAAACATATGACCGGATCAAGGAAGATATCGGTCGACTGCTTGAAGCTAATTTCATTCGACCTTGCAGGTATGTCGAGTGGATTTCTAACATTGTCCCAGTGGAAAAGAAAGGATCCGGCAAGTTGAGGGTCTGCATTGATTTCAGAGATTTGAATAGGGCTACACCCAAAGATGAGTATCCTATGCCAATAGCCGATATGCTTATTAATGATGCGTCTGGTCATAAGGTTATTTGCTTTCTAGATGGTAATGCCGGATACAATCAAATTTTTATGGCCGAAGAGGACATGTACAAGACTGCATTTCGATGCCCTGGTTTCATTGGTTTATTCGAGTGGACAGTGATGACATTCGGATTAAAAAATGCTGGAGCCACATATCAAAGGCCTATGAATTTGATTTTCCATGATTTACTCGGTATCATACTTGAAGTTTATATTGATGATATTGTTGTCAAATCGGATGCTTTTGAATCTCACTTGGCCGATTTGCGTTTAGCTTTTGAAAGAATGAAAAAGTATGGACTGAAGCTGAATCCTTTGAAGTGTGCTTTTGGCGTGTCAGCTGGCAAGTTTTTGGGTTTCATTATTCATGAAGATGGCATAGAGATTGATCCCAAAAAGATAGAGGCTATACAGAAAGTGGAGGCTCCAACATGCAAGAGAGATATGCAAAAGTTCCTTGGCAAGGTCAACTATTTGAGAAGGTTCATAGCTAATCTGTCAGGGAAAGTTGATGCATTTACTCCTATCCTTCGGCTAAAGGATGATGCTGATTTCACTTGGGGGGCAAAACATCAAGAAGCATTTGATATGATCAAGAATTATTTGTCCACTCCTCCGGTGATGAGAGCACCCAAGCATAGGGAACCCTTCAGACTTTACATTGCAGCAGAGGAAGAAGTAATTGGTG
>NW_021229785.1:0-3475 GCF_002162155.2 Triticum dicoccoides | reverse complement strand
ACTTCCAGGAGGGAGACCGCGGCCGCGGCCGGGGGGGGGAGGGGGGGGGGCACAGACACGGCCGAGCGCCGCTGCAATCGACGGCGCGAGGTTGTTGAAGGCGATTTGGCGGAGATGCGTCCAGAGATCGCGCCACCGGCGCGAGAGGACGCTGGTGCGAGCGGCGGTGGCAGCGCATCCCATGAGGGTGAGGATTAGGAGGAGGAGCTCTTGCGGGAGGAAGCTGATGTGGTCCGGCTCGCCGCCGCCGCCGCTTGGGCTACACAGCTGCGGCTGCGTGGAACGCAGGCGACGCCCCGGCCTCACCTCCATCGGAGCACCAGCAATCTGCGGGGACGAACGGAGTCGACGACGCCCGGATCTTGACTCCATGGAAGGGAAGGCAGCTTCGCCAAGCAAAACCAAAGCCCACGGTTTTCCCCCTTTTGGAACTGAAACCCCGGTGTGTTTGGGTCCCCACCCAGGTTTTCAGCCGACCATCTTTATTATATACACTTTTTTATTTTCAGACCAGCATTTCCCAAATAATACCGAATTCCAATTTCTGGTGCAAAACATTCTCTGGTGCAAAACATTCTCATCGGAGGCATTAGATAATAAATGAAGGCTAACCCTCTTCTTTCAAACCAACAGAGAAACGACTCGATTCCCGCGCAAACGTTCGCGCATTGGCATGGTGATCTCGCATTGGCGCGAACGTTCCCGAGCAACCTACCAAATCTCTATGCTTTTGATGGAAACCTGGGACAGCCATACCTTTTTTTTAGTTTGTACCCCCTCGGCCGATGAAATTGATAAAACTACCTCCACTTCGTGTAATTGGCAAAAAGGCCCTGACAGAAGTGTGACCAGGTGAGATGTATCTCCTTCCTGTGTAGGAAGCCTCTTCCCTCCGTAGATTGGGGTTGAATGCGGCGGTCCATGGGCCAGAAGCGGCGCAGGGTCCGAGCGCGTGAGTAGATTCCTCTTTCCAACATAAAAGTTGTGGGAAGTACCATATCATCCGGGAGGGAGGAACCGAATCCAGAGTTTGGCATGGAGGCGGCCCCCCTACACACACATTGTCATCCCCGTCGAATGGCCCAAAGCGCGCTACCCGCGATGCTATATGGTGGTAGACGGCCGTCCGGGAACCTTACTGATGTGATCGGCACACCCGTTCCCTCATGTGATCGGCCTGTCTCTTTTATTCTCTAATGCAAGATCCAGTTGGATTAATACCACATACTTTGGATTACCTACATCAACACTTGCTTTTTTTTAAATCCGCATTTTCTCAGCAGTGTTTGCATTGCTAGAACATCTAGCTGTAAATCCATGTACATGCAACACTTAACTTTTGATAAGGCAATTTGTAATTTAGTCCGTAAAAACACCCTAACAATTTTTGGCACTATGTACTTTAGCTCATACTTCACCTTATTACCAAAGGGTTTAGGATTTATCCTAACCATATTTGTCGTTGTCGATGAGGACAAATGCCAAAGGCTTTAGGCTTTACCCTAACCTACTTGTCTTGGTCGATGACGACAAATGATAAAGGGTTTTGGATTTACCCTAACCATATTTGTCATCATGGACGACGACCAATGCCGAAAGGTTTAGGCTTTACCCTAACAATATTTGTCATCATTGACGACAAAAAATGCCAAAGGGTTTTGGATTTACCCTAACAATATGCCAAATGGATATTTAATCATTCATCATTCATCAACAAGCAAGATCATCATGCCAAATGCATCAGTCAGCAATCATGATAAATGCATCATTAATCAATAGTCTAGATCATCATCAATTTGTTCGTTCAAATAGTCTAGATTATCATTAATTAGTTCGTTCATACATCCATCATCAGTACGCATGACTTACCAGCTCAACACTAAAAGTTCAATAGGTTCAACACTCGCAGCTCAACATACATGACTTAACACTTTAATCTATATCTATATCTATATCTATATCTATCTCTATCTCTATCTATCTATATCTATATCTACATCTATAACTAATATTAAAAGGAGGAAGCTTTCTTAGTTCTCCATCTGTCACCCTTTTATATCCGTTAATTTAATGTCACCCATATGAATTGATGGTTGAGATTTATTGTATGTAGTGTGTTTCTCTGAGTTGATAAAAATGTCTCCCAATGCCACATATAAGTGAGAAAAAAAGTTTTTTTTGCCCATCATAATTTTCTCCATCGTCCACTAAATCCTCTATACATGGATCAGCCTCATGAAATCCTTTGCACGGACTGGCCGACCTTTGTGTACGTCAATTGTAGTTGTACTACAGAAGGAATTGGACATGAGATTCCATATGAATCAGTTATTTGCTTAGCCAGCCTGGCTCCATACGTATCTCATAAAACCTAATCGCGGGCCAAGATTCGGTGAGGACATGGATAGAGGCAACACTACAAGAAAAATAAATGAATTCGCGTATGAAACATACTCGACAAAGAGCATTTTAACCATGACGAAGTGTAAGCTGAGTGTTACACTCGGTTTAGTGTACTTCACATCCAGGACCTCATCGGCGGGTATAACAGAGCGGTAGTCTTCATACTTGTGCGACAGATTGAAATCCCAGCCATTCGCCTCACTCGTAGACAGAAGGATCTCCATTGCACTGACCTGAGTATCACAACCATACACGGCCCTGATCCAGTCTTGCTGGTACTGCGTGGTACACAAGAGCTCGCCCTTGACTGAAAATCATGGTCTTGTAGTTGTCATACCAGGAAGTGATCTCCTTCATCTTAGCCCGCAGATCAGTAGTTGTCTCGGAGGATTCATGTTGGAGGTCTCCGTCGGCTTCAACCGAACTTCTTGGCACATCTGTAGTTAGCTTGGTAGTCTGTGGGGTAGTGTGTGTGTGTGTGTGCGCGCGCGCGTGCGCATGCGTGCGTGTGTGTGTGTGTACGTGCGGTGGTGGCGTGTGTTTGTATCATGATGTTCGGATGTATGCAGTGATGGCTGCTTTATAATATGAAGCGGGGGAACCCTTTTTCATCTGTGTGTTTGAAAGAAAAGAGTGGGTTCTCAACAATAACAAAGATTTTTTGGAGATTTTTTTTAGAAAAAAGAGGATGACCCCCGGCCTCTGCATTTCGGAGATGCATGCATCTATTTTATTGATTATTCACGAGGACCTTACAAAGTAAAACAATAATATACCTGAATCCATCATCTTGGCAATCTGCCGCTACTCCTCTTCATATGATGAAGGGGTGCAAGCTGGGTCACATACCCAGACCTCTCACCTAAGCCTAACATCTAAAGCTGGAGGCCCCGACCGAGCCATCTGTCAGGTCCGGGGCACAAACCGGTCCGACGCACTGACATGTGTTGCCGCCGCCATCTTCCACTGGTCCATCTTTAGAGCAGATTGAGGTGTCAACCTTGGTAGGTCCTCCGCCATCGACGTCACCACAACATCAAACGACGACCTCCACCTACGCGAGCCTTGGCAG
>NW_021229784.1:0-413 GCF_002162155.2 Triticum dicoccoides | reverse complement strand
AAAGGGGCTCGGTCCGCCGGTCCCATAGGTGTCCGTGGATCAGTCTCCCCGACAACGTGCGCGCCTCTACATCCACTAGTATGTACGTACACGTTCGCGACCAGAATGACAACGCTACATACGCTTAGACCAGGTAGGTCCTGACTGTCAGGCACTTCCTTGCGTCCGAAGATGTAGATGGTGGGTCCCAGTAGTCAGGGGCGAATCATTTTTTTATTTTTTGCCCGGACGCACTTCCTTGCGTGCGAAGATGTAGCTGGTGGGTCCCCGCAGTCAGTGGGGAAACTTTTTTTTCACGAAATACAGTGGCCCGTCCGGTGGGTCCCATCTATCAGGTGGAGGAATCATTATTTCCTCATAATAAGGAGGCACTTCCTTGCTGTGGCCGTGGACCCAGCTGTCAGCCTCTCCAC
>NW_021229783.1:0-403 GCF_002162155.2 Triticum dicoccoides | reverse complement strand
GGATCACGCGGGTATCTTGGAATTGTTCGATGGTTTTGTGACGAGAACATTGTTCTTGGTGCCTCCTGTCTATTATGTGGCATTGACCCGGGGAGTTGAGCTCCGAGGTGCTGTCGTCATAATTTTATCGTTGCAGTTCTGGAATACCTGAGTTTAGCTGACATCGAAAATCTCTTTTGTGCAGTTGTTGGTGAGATAACCTCGACGTCACCCAGTTCTGGGGAGTTCGAGAGTATTGCCATAACTCGTATAACGGATGCTTTTCGAAGGTTGAGGTACATGATTTCCGAAGGTTTCTTGGTTATGTGTTGATGGATGGATACAGCTTGGATGTAGGTATTGTTAGTTTTGGGTGAGATATATATTGCTTCCCCTGTATCCCCAACACCTGATTGCATAACCA
>NW_021229782.1:9151-9824 GCF_002162155.2 Triticum dicoccoides | reverse complement strand
AGTGGTTTCCATGGTTAACGAACCCTGTGGTACGTTTACGTGTCGGTCATCAACACTCGTAATTTTGGCCGATTCTGACCCGTTTCTTGGATTATTACTCATTGTTTTGGGGTCCCGAAACGATTTCCATAGTTGTTAAACACCAAGGTGCGCTTATATGTCGGTCATCAACACTGGCAGTTTTGACCGATTCTGGCCCGCTTCATTGACTATTACCCACTGTTTTGGGGTCCTGGAGCGATTTCCATAGTTGTTCAACCCCAAGATGAGCTTACATGTCGGTCATCAACACTGTCAGTTTTGGCCAATTCTGGCCCGTTCCGTGGACTATTACTCACTATTTGGGGGTCCTGGAATGATTACCACGATTAACGAAACCTGGGGTGCGTTTACGTGTCGGCTATAAGCACTGGCAGTTTTGGCTGATCCTGACCCGTTTCTTGGATTATTACTCACCGTTTTGGGGTCCCGAAGCGATTTCCATAGTTGTTAAACCCCAAGGTGAGCTTACGTGTCGGTCATCCACACTAGCAATTTTAGCCGATTCTAGCCCGTTTCATGGACTCACTATTTTGGGGTCCCAGAGTGATTTCCACGATTAACGAACCCTGGGGTGCGTTTACGTGTTGGTCATCAACACTGGCAGTTTTGCCCGATTCTGGCCCATTTCGTG
>NW_021229782.1:8140-8646 GCF_002162155.2 Triticum dicoccoides | reverse complement strand
AAGCGATTTCCATAATTGTTGAACCCCAAGGTCCGCTTACATGTTGGTCATCAACACTGGCAGTTTTGGCCGATTCTGGCCCGTTTGATGGACTATAACTCACTGTTTTGGGGTCCCGGAGTGGTTTCCATGGTTAGCGAACCCTGTGGTGCGTTTACATGTCGGTCATCAACACTCATAGTCTTGGCCGATTCGGGCCTGTTTCTTGGATTATTACTCATGGTTTTGGGGTCCCGAAGCGATTTCCATAATTGTTGAACCCCAAGGTGCGCTTACGTGTTGGTCATCCACACTGGCAGTTTTGGCCCATTCTGGCCCATTTCGTGGACTCACTATTTTGGGGTCCTAGAGTGATTTCCACGATTAACGAACCCTGGGGTGCGTTTACGTGTTGGTCATCAACACTGGCAGTTTTGGCTGATTCTGGCCCATTTCATGGACTATTACTCACTATTTTGGGGTCCCGGAGTGATTTCCACGATTAACGAACCCTGGAGTGCATTTAC
>NW_021229782.1:0-774 GCF_002162155.2 Triticum dicoccoides | reverse complement strand
AGTGATTTCCACAATTAACGAACCCTGGAGTGCATTTACGTGTCGGTCATCAACACTAGCAGTTTTGGCCGATTCTAGCCCGTTTCTTGGATTATTACTCAGCTTTTTGGGGTCCCGAAGCGATTTCCATAATTGTTGAACCCCAAAGTCCGCTTACATGTTGGTCATCAACACTGGCAGTTTTGGCCGATTCTGGCCCGTTTGATGGACTATTACTCACTGTTTTGGGGTCCCGGAGTGGTTTCCATGGTTAGAGAACCCTGTTGTGCGTTTACATGTCGGTCATCAACACTCACAGTCTTGGCCGATTCGGGCCTGTTTCTTGGATTATTACTCACGGTTTTGGGGTCCCGAAGCGATTTCCATAATTATTGAACCCCAAGGTGCGCTTACGTGTCGGTCATCCACACTGGCAGTTTTGGCCCTTTCTGGCCCATTTCGTGGACTCACTATTTTGGGGTCCTAGAGTGATTTCCACGATTAACGAACCCTGGGGTGCGTGTACGTGTTGGTCATCAACACTGGAAGTTTTGGCTGATTCTGGCCCATTTGATGGACTATTACTCACTATTTTGGGGTCCCGGAGTAATTTCCACGATTAACGAACCCTGGAGTGCATTTACGTGTCGGTCATCAACACTCGCAGTTTTGGCCGATTCTACCCCATTTCTTGGATTATTACTCACCATTTTGGGGTCCCGAAGCGATTTCCATAATTGTTGAACACCAAGGTCCGCTTATGTGTCGGTCATCAACACTGGCAGTTTCGGCCGA
>NW_021229781.1:0-827 GCF_002162155.2 Triticum dicoccoides | reverse complement strand
GTCCCCTTGCTCCTACCCACACCATGATCACACGTGCTCGCGCCGGCAAATTCTTTCCCAACCCCAAATACGATGAAAACAACTCTGTCTCGACCACTCCTACCATCTCACCCATCCTCAAATCCGTGCACGCCGTGCTACGTGATGTCAATTGGCTAACAGCTATGCAGGATGAATTCTTGGCGCTGATGGTGAACAGGACTTGGACGCTTGTGCCCCGACCGCCGGGCGCCAACATAGTCACTGGTAACTGGCTGTTTCGGCACAAGTTGAAGGCGGACGGCAGCCTCGAGTGCTATAAAGCGCGATGGGTGGTGCGGCGGTTCTCGCAACGCCCCGGCGTCGACTTCGACGAGACGTTCTCATCGGTCGTCAAGGCTGCCACCATTCGCACCGTGCTCACCGTGGCTGTCTGCCGAGGCTGGCCTGTTCACCAGATGGACGTGAACAATGCCTTCCTTCATGGGCATCTCACGGAGCGCGTCTACTACCAGCAGCCGGCCGGCTTCGTCGACAAGAACTTCCCCAACCACGTCTGCCTGCTCGACAAGTCACTGTACGGCCTGAAACAGGCCCCTCGGGCCTGGTTTGCGGCCTTCCTCGGCATCCTCGGCTTCACGGCGTCCCGGGCAGACACGTCATTGTTCGTGCTACATGGCGACACCGGCTCCGCCTTCCTTCTACTCTACGTCGACGACATCGTTCTCATGGCGTCCACGCCGGCGCTCCTCTGACAACTCCAACAACAGATGTTCGCCGAGTTCTCCATGAAGGACCTGGGTGCCCTTCACTAGTTCCTCGGGATCAGCGTGGTGCGCACCGCTGAC
>NW_021229780.1:0-2055 GCF_002162155.2 Triticum dicoccoides | reverse complement strand
GAGAGAGAGAGAGAGAGAGAGAGAGAGAGGTGGATTTGGGGACGGTGGAACAAGATAAGGAATGACATGGATGTTTTTAGCCGGCTGGGGCCCATGCCAAGTGTCACAAGCGCACATGGCCAACGGAGTCTCTAGCCGGTCGACCAGCGAAGAACATTTCCCATAGTTAAAGGGAAATGATTGGGATCACCCGGCCTATCACAGCCATGCTGTCGCCAAACACACTCGTTGCATCGTTGCTGCCGCCGGCAAGAGAGCGCTCCGCTGTCACGGTCGTCGGCCGCCTCCATCACTTCTGAGCAGAAAAAAAACTGCAACAATAACTCAATTGCCAAAAAAAAATCTGAACTTGACCTATGTTGCATAAAATTCTACAACATGACCCATTTTCCAGAAAAGTTCTGAACAAGACCTGTGTTGCAAGAGCATAGAGTGACACTTGGTGCTCAATCAATCAGATCCGATGGATCGCGAGGCGGCGGATCTTTTAAAAAGATCTACCAACTGCCCCGTAGCAGCGCCAATAGTGAAAGATATAGGAAAATTGAAGCCAAAAGACACAGTGAAATAGTTCTTTGATTTTATTGCGATATTTTTCACGTAAAAAATCTTCACTTATGAACACTAGAGTGTCATAACTCGTCGTCAGCCTTATTCCAAGTTCAAGAAAACCCTTTTATTCAAGCCAATTATGAACTTCGAGAGAGCAAAATGCTTGATTTTATTCCACATAAACCTCCAATGTGGTATAGAACAAAGGAGGACGTGGAGACCACACAATTGATAGTTTTTAGGCATTCAAGTTGCACATCATGGAACCTAAAATTGGAAACAAAAAGTGCAACTCTAGGACTAAAACATACAACTTCTCAACTGCACCTTTCTACAACTAAAGGTATATTTCCAAATTGTACATCCACCTAAGTAGCATTAAGGCATCAAATATCAGTCTTTTACTAAGTAACATGAATTTCTGGTCTGACAGAAAAATTGATGGTCCTTGCGACGATTTGCGTCTTCTTTTCTCCTGCTTCGAAGGCCTTTTTTGTTTGAAGGGCTTCATAATCCTACTAAATTTTCTAAGGGTGTGTCTAGGGCACATCTAGATGTGCCCTAGTTATTGCACATCTAAGTGAATGAATCAAGCACAAAAAGGAAAATAGAAAAGAAAAAGAAAATATTCACACGAATCTTGACGTAAGATCAATGAAATATGATTTAGATGTGCAATACTTATGGCACATCTAGATGTGCTTTAGCAAAACTGATTTTCTAAAGTTTTTCCTTTGTTGTAATTATTTCAGCTTCGAAGTGACTTGGCTAATACTATTTAACGGCGTACAGGACTAAATCAAAAACAACTAAACTTGAGAATTAAAGAATAGGCTAGAAATAAGCAGAGCCAATATAGTGAATAAACAACCTAATTAAAATGGTTTCAACTCTACGTACCTCGAGAAAATCATAGTTACAGAAAACGGTCTTAAACATGCGCAGATAAAACAAAACGATCATGCACGCTACTCTAGAAAACGACCGTGTTGCCCTAGTAGGATAACTAAATTAAGATGAAGATCAATCTTTCTTGACGAAATCTGACAGCTTGTTCAGCCAAAAGTGTTGCTTGCGGGTGCCATTGCTAATAATGTACTCGCGAAACAAGTTCATCGTCGTCGGCGTGATCCCGCGCAGCTCCAGGTAGTTGTGGAATGACTTCTTCAGATTCTCATCGAGATTACTGTACCAGATCCGCAAATTAAGAGAGCATTTAATCAATTTGTCGGTGGTGGGCAAAATATATGAATTAAGCTAGGTTCAGTTTTGGTACTTACTTGAAACCGTCATACTTATACATATCCTCCAGTAGCTCCTGCTCTTTTGGCGAACCCCCGGGCGTCATATTCATGGAACAGATGATGACGTCGTCCGGATACGCAACACAGGTGAATTGAAGTTTATAGCCATTGCTCTTGGAGACGATGACATCAAAGGTGAGGCTAGGTCTTGAGGCCTTCTTCTCACCTTTGCCATGTTCCAGCTGCATGAGTAAGGATT
>NW_021229779.1:0-3400 GCF_002162155.2 Triticum dicoccoides | reverse complement strand
TGCCACATAATAATCCCCTTTCCTGGAAACGCATACGTGTGTGCTATCATCATTGTCATCAGGCCATTAAGCACCCTAGGGATGCCCGCCAGGTAGCAAGTGTCTGGATAGCGCCACGTCACTGATCCATGGGGCTTGCGCCATGTCCCTGATCCTTTACCATGCCTCCTTATTCTCTCCACAATGCCTTCTTTTATGATCATCTCTATATATTACTAGCAATAGTCATTCATCCGCGTGCGAGTGCATGTGCAATTTAGGCACTTGGGCGCTAGGACAAGAAGAGTTGCTTTATGGGTCTGAAGACTCTAGACGGAGTACCAGTGCAGAAACATGTCAAACCGTGAATGGCTAGAAAAAGCGACAAATCAAATACAAAAACAGACGTCTGATCATTGGACACTCTTAAAAAAAGGTCAAATCTGCTCCTACTTGTTCAAGAAGCAAAGCACATCGTGGAGATTCGAAACTGCATGTCTGACACATGGGCCCAGTAAACCACGTCCTCCTACAAGCAAAACCCCTCCATTAATTCTTCTAAAACCCTCTTAAATTCTTGAAGCTTCAAGAAAGATATACTAGATCGAGGGGAAACCCTGTGCACGGCTTCGAGTCTGCAACGCATACGCTGCGCCATGGCCCTCCTCGCCGCCTCCCGCCGGGCCTCCTCCCTTCCCATCCTCCGCCGAGCCTCCTCGCAGCTGCTCCGCCCCATGGCCCCGCCGTTCCCGATGATCAGGCACAGCTCGTCCTCCTCCATCTGCGCTGCGAAGACGGCCTTAATGAACGCCGCGATGGACACCGTCAACGCCGAGCATGGCTCCAGCGCCTGGGCCGCCGCACTGGACTCACTCCGGGCCGCCACCGACTCACTCAGCAACGCCTCCTTCGAGCACCAGCTCCTCCACGGCATCGACTCTGCCGTCAAGTCCTCCGAGCCGCTCCGTATCGCCGAGGTACGTGCACTGAATATACGCAGATCGATCTCTTCACCGATGCGATGATGATCCCCGTTCCCTTTGAAAAAGCATGTTGTCTACTAGTGTCAAAAAATATCTTACATTATGGGACGGAGGGAGTAGTATTTTATGTAATTAATTAATCATGCGTGAGACACATAGTGGTGATTAGCGGGTTTTTGTTGTTCATGCCCTCAATTTTTTCCCCATTGTAAAACAGATGGAGGATACCGCGGGTTGCTTCCCCTTCGAAGTCAGTGAAAACAGATACTTTGTTGGCTACGATTTTAAAAGATACATTACTCTTAGAAGAACTTTTGAGGACGAGAAGATTGAGGTTGTGACTCGTACGGACTGCCTTGAGACGGATGGAAAATCGTCTTTGGAATCCTTACTCATGCAGCTGGAACATGGCAAAGGTGAGAAGAAGGCCTCAAGACCTAGCCTCACCTTTGATGTCATCGTCTCCAAGAGCAATGGCTATAAACTTCAATTCACCTGTGTTGCGTATCCGGACGACGTCATCATCTGTTCCATGAATATGACGCCCGGGGGTTCGCCAAAAGAGCAGGAGCTACTGGAGGATATGTATAAGTATGACGGTTTCAAGTAAGTACCAAAACTGAACCTAGCTTAATTCATATATTTTGCCCACCACCGACAAATTGATTAAATGCTCTCTTAATTTGCGGATCTGGTACAGTAATCTCGATGAGAATCTGAAGAAGTCATTCCACAACTACCTGGAGCTGCGCGGGATCACGCCGACGACGATGAACTTGTTTCGCGAGTACATTATTAGCAATGGCACCCGCAAGCAACACTTTTGGCTGAACAAGCTGTCAGATTTCGTCAAGAAAGATTGATCTTCATCTTAATTTAGTTATCCTACTAGGGCAACACGGTCGTTTTCTAGAGTAGCGTGCATGATCGTTTTGTTTTATCTGCGCATGTTTAAGACCGTTTTCTGTAACTATGATTTTCTCGAGGTACGTAGAGTTGAAACCATTTTAATTAGGTTGTTTATTCACTATATTGGCTCTGCTTATTTCTAGCCTATTCTTTAATTCTCAAGTTTAGTTGTTTTTGATTTAGTCCTGTACGCCGTTAAATAGTATTAGCCAAGTCACTTCGAAGCTGAAATAATTACAACAAAGGAAAAACTTTAGAAAATCAGTTTTGCTAAAGCACATCTAGATGTGCCATAAGTATTGCACATCTAAATCATATTTCATTGATCTTACGTCAAGATTCGTGTGAATATTTTCTTTTTCTTTTCTATTTTCCTTTTTGTGCTTGATTCATTCACTTAGATGTGCAATAACTAGGGCACATCTAGATGTGCCCTAGACACACCCTTAGAAAATTTAGTAGGATTATGAAGCCCTTCAAACAAAAAAGGCCTTCGAAGCAGGAGAAAAGAAGACGCAAATCGTCGCAAGGACCATCAATTTTTCTGTCAGACCAGAAATTCATGTTACTTAGTAAAAGACTGATATTTGATGCCTTAATGCTACTTAGGTGGATGTACAATTTGGAAATATACCTTTAGTTGTAGAAAGGTGCAGTTGAGAAGTTGTATGTTTTAGTCCTAGAGTTGCACTTTTTGTTTCCAATTTTAGGTTCCATGATGTGCAACTTGAATGCCTAAAAACTATCAATTGTGTGGTCTCCACGTCCTCCTTTGTTCTATACCACATTGGAGGTTTATGTGGAATAAAATCAAGCATTTTGCTCTCTCGAAGTTCATAATTGGCTTGAATAAAAGGGTTTTCTTGAACTTGGAATAAGGCTGACGACGAGTTATGACACTCTAGTGTTCATAAGTGAAGATTTTTTACGTGAAAAATATCGCAATAAAATCAAAGAACTATTTCACTGTGTCTTTTGGCTTCAATTTTCCTATATCTTTCACTATTGGCGCTGCTACGGGGCAGTTGGTAGATCTTTTTAAAAGATCCGCCGCCTCGCGATCCATCGGATCTGATTGATTGAGCACCAAGTGTCACTCTATGCTCTTGCAACACAGGTCTTGTTCAGAACTTTTCTGGAAAATGGGTCATGTTGTAGAATTTTATGCAACATAGGTCAAGTTCAGATTTTTTTTTGGCAATTGAGTTATTGTTGCAGTTTTTTTTCTGCTCAGAAGTGATGGAGGCGGCCGACGACCGTGACAGCGGAGCGCTCTCTTGCCGGCGGCAGCAACGATGCAACGAGTGTGTTTGGCGACAGCATGGCTGTGATAGGCCGGGTGATCCCAATCATTTCCCTTTAACTATGGGAAATGTTCTTCGCTGGTCGACCGGCTAGAGACTCCGTTGGCCATGTGCGCTTGTGACACTTGGCATGGGCCCCAGCCGGCTAAAAACATCCATGTCATTCCTTATCTTGTTCCACCGTCCCCAAATCCACCTCTCTCTCTCTCTCTCTCTCTCTCTCTC
>NW_021229778.1:0-1987 GCF_002162155.2 Triticum dicoccoides | reverse complement strand
GATTTCAGTTTCAATTGAATAAACAGTTATGTTCTCATGTCATGCACATTACAAGTGTTGTTATTGCTCTATAGTTACCCACACTTATATTCTGTCTATTCTGCTTTGTCTTGAACAAATATTATTTGAACTGTGTCTCTATCTTGATTTGGCAACAAAAACTAGAATGATATAGACCATAAAGTGACCATGGCACATAGATATACGTTTGTTTCATGTTGTTATCCTATCCACTTTACTACTGAACTCATTTACCAAAATGAGTTTCATATACAACATGGTAAACATGTTATGTGTCTACTTGTTTCTCTTTTAGAATGCAGACAAAATATTGGAGAACAGTACCGCATTATCCAATGGTAAAGGAAGTAATGCAGATAAGGTTCAAGATAGTGAGACATCCCTGTTGGTCTCCAAGAAAGCTGATAAAAACTATCTTGACGACAGTGAGGGAACCCAAAAGTCCTGTCTTGATGTAGTGTTCAAGTTACTGGCCACTACTGCTGGCACAAGATCTTCGAACTCGTTGCCTGAATCAGTTCATCTTCTTGAGTCTCAACTTCAAGTTGAAAGACATCGATCAGATGTGCTGCAACAGGAAGCTGAAGGACTGAGGAAGTCCCTGCAGAATGCAGATGCATATTTTCTGGTGCAACAGCAAGCGCTGGAGGATGTAAGCGCCAAACAAAAGAAAGTTAATAAGCTTGCTAAGCATCTTGCCAGCATTATGGGTACCCAGGATATTGTTTCTTGAGATCTTCTGAAGTGGTTTCAGTTCTGGATTTGTTTTGTTGCGGAGTTTATTTGCGTTGGTCGCCAACTTTGACAACTAGTGTATATGATATGCTGCTTTGTTCCCTATATTTGCACTGGTGGCGAACTTTGATGCCCAGTGGATGTAATATGTGTAAAAGCCGTGATAGCCTAGCATAAGTTGCTTGCTTATTTATTTCCTTGTTGTCTTGTTTATTTGTTTGCTTGTAGTCAGTGCAGTTCTTTTTAAAACTAGGCCACAATAACCCTGGGCTAATATTTACTGTAGTGACACTGGGCCTCCTACGGGCCGTAGAAACAGTGGGACTTCTACGGGCCATAGAAACAGTAGGCCTTCTACGGGCCATAGAAACAATGGGCCTTCTACGGGTCGTATCATCAATGGGCCTTATACGGGCCGTATGACCATAATGGGCCATCGTTAATAGGCCGTATTTGATGACGCTATGAAAATGGCCCAACGTATTAACGGACCACAAACGGGCCGATGTAACCACGGGCTGAATTTAGCCCACAAGTAGAAAATGACAGTAACGGGCCGTAAGTAAAGGAATGCTGGAAATGAGCCTAAGAATAAATGGGCTCTAAGAAGGCCGAAAGATAACATTTGTTGGAAACGGCCCAACTGAATAATAGGCCCTTAATGGGTATAAAGTGATATACTGTTCATTACGGGCTAGTTTCACCACGGGCCGTTAGTGGGTGTAAAGTGATACATTGTTCATTGCGGGCCAATTTCACCACATGTCGTTAATAGGCCAAGAGTTACATAGGGCCTTATATGGGCCGAAAGACGTCATGGGCCATACATGGGCCAGAAGTGAAAACGGACTGGAATCATATTGGATGGCCCAGATGACGCTACTGGGCCTAATTCGGATAGGGCGTAACGGGCCTTGGGTTAGCGGGTTGTAAATGGGCTATATGCGAATAGGCCGTTAACAGGCTTTCCATGGGCCGACCCGCCACCTTTTGACCAAGTCAAACGGGCCGGCCTTTTCACAGGAATGGGCCTCTGTTGGGCCGTGCCACGTGTCGACGTATCATAGGCGCCTTCTGTCCAATGAGTGGATGACATCTGTCCCAACGGTGAGCCGACACGTGTTTCCTCCAGCCAATGATGATTTTACACGTGGAAAATCCCCATTGGTCGGGGCTGTTAACGGGTTATCGGATCCAAAACCCGACCCGATAGCTTAACGGCGTTCCGTTA
>NW_021229777.1:0-1727 GCF_002162155.2 Triticum dicoccoides | reverse complement strand
TTCCCGAATCGTTCAATTGATCTGCCTTGCTTCGGCCTCATGAGGATTGGCGGCATGTGCGCCCCCATAGCCTCTCCTCATTATATTTTGCTTCGGCTGCAGGAGGTGAGGGTGGCCTCTTCGTCCCTATGGCCTCTCCTGATCATAGGTTTTGTGTGCTTCCACCGCAGTTGTGGCAATGCCCGATGTGTTTGGGGCTGGTAGCACACCGCAGAATTGCATCAACAATACCCATCAATCTAACACACAAGGACGCAACAGACAGTCGAGTATCAACTCACGTCACAATTATGTACTCCAGCAATGGTCAGGTGAAGAGCGAGAAAAAGGCACCCCTTTATATAGATGATATTTACTTAGATCTGAACACACAGGTACAATTTCTTGAGTCTGTCCTAACTTGGTTATTGACATGGTACGAGACGCAGAATTTGGTGGTGGTTGGCAACAATGTTTTGCAGGTAGGCCGTTGCCACATATATGAAGGCTTAGGTACGAGAGCAAGGTTGTCAGAATCGTCATTTTGAATCGAATCGGAGCTCTGATGGCAGGATCGCAAATCGTAGAATCTTCACTATCGGGATCGTAGAAACGTAGATTCCATGAACTAAAATCGTAGAATCGGAGCGGTAAGTTCGGATCGTAAAGTCGTAGAATCGTATAACAGAATCGCGATTCTGACAACCTTGTACGAGAGTATTCAAAACTGAGAGCGCTCAGCCATGAGAGGATCGTCCAATATCCAGGTTATTGGCAGACCGGCGTGCATGCTTTGGTTCTGCGTTCTCTACATCAGCGATAGTTAGGAGCAGCCTATGATGTAGTAATAGAAAATCCCCAAAACAATTTCATGTACAGCCTGTGTTATTCTCTAATTGGAGGAAGAATACTGCCTTGAAAACGGAGAGCGCTCGGGATGGTATGAGATATTTTGGTACCCATGTTGTTATTCTTTTTTTTCTTAGTTTTCTCAAAGCTAATAAGTGCAGTATTCTGTTTTTTCCTTTTTAGAGGATAGTATATACACTATATAAAACAATTTACAGCCTGAGGACACCAAAGGATGAAAACATCAGACAACCTGGGATTGTTCAATGCAGCGCTGCTGGACGCGTTTTTCCACAAGCCACACCTGCTTCGGTCAAGTTAAAAAGACCGTGAAAATCAGGAGCTTTATACATGCATGTTGAGGCATGCAATCATCCGTTACATGCAAATTATATTCATAATTTAATAATTTATAGTGAAATTTCCACTATGCAATATCAGCACAGCTGCTAGTGTATATATAAGCGTGAACTGAATTATGTGTTTGTTGTTCTACGGAGGCTACACTATAAAGTATATACAGAAGGTGCATTTGTAAAAATATAATACAATTTATAGCTGCATTATCACAATGTTTCCTCTAGATTTACAAATTTTGTTCTCTATCTGGTAGTCCGTCCCCACCATCTATTGTCTCATCTCAATATCTCATTCCTTCTAGCTTTATCTTTGTGAGTTACAGGATCTCCATTTATCTTCTGCTGTGGTGGTTGCTGCATGTTCGAGCAGGAGTAGTCCCATCTTCCACAGTATGGGATGTGCGGTGGCCTATAAGCATCTTCAATTGCAACGATGGGCTCACATCAATGTGCGTAGCATAGACATCATGCACGTCTTTGATGCATGCATATATGTGTACAACAGTGAAATGTAATCAACAGTATATGATGTCTCACACC